>NC_051070.1:87033574-87333574 GCF_004664715.2 Peromyscus leucopus | reverse complement strand
GACAGCACCACTGGAGCCGTGTATGGTGCCACACACAGGCCAGCAGGGGCATCTCATTCTGGTTAACTGAAAGCTCCATACCTGGTCAAGCCAACCATTGCTTAGCAAAGCCTTTTGATACCTTGTAGAACTGCATGTTCTGAAAGTGGAGATCTATTCTTTAAAGGGAAATTTCCTCCTCTCATGAATCTCCGTAAGAGCAAAGTAAGACTTCTGACTTAGGAGATATAAATTGGAAAACAGGAACTTGTTTTTGTTTTGTTTTGTTCCAAATTGGGATGTGCTTGACAGTGAAAAGGAGTGTCATGGTTTCCCATGGCATAAGTTGAGCCTCACTCTTGGTCAGTTGTTCTCAGCTGGGTAATATTGCATCCCTCTCCTCAGGAACAGGGATGTAGCCCAGTTGGTAGAGTGTTTGCCAAGCATTCATAAGACCCTGGGTTCAGTCCTCAGCACTATGTAAACCAGGAGTGGTTCAGCAGACTGTAATTATAGCATCTGGAGGTAGAGGCAGGAGGATCAGAAGTTCAAGCTATTTTGGAAATTAACTACAACGTTCAAGCTCACTAGAAAGTTAAGCTATGTAGCAGCTTCACGGCCATCCTGAGCTATGTGTCCAATCTAGCTTTAGGACTGGCCTGTTGATTCCGTTCAGGGTATGAAGGAGATGGAGGTGACCTAGGCTGTGTCAGGGTTGTGAGTCCAGATGCCTGATGACTGCTGGTACACCTATAATCTCTACGTGGAGGAAACGTGTTCACCTGTGAACCTGCTCAGTTTGATGTGTTGTTGGTAGGGTGGTGTTTCGCCCAAGGAGCCAGTAAAGGGTCTTCAAAGCCTAGAAAGGCAGTCCAGCAGGAGCCTCCTGCCCAGTTGCTTAATCCTCAAGTTAGTGTGTTATGTCCATCAGCTGCAGAGTATTGGCTGGCTACTCAGCTAAGCCTAAAATCAGCTGTCTTCTTCAAAGAATTGTGGAAACTTTTCTAGAAGCCTAAATGATTTTTCTTTCTATTTTTCTGTTCTAAGTATGACTCTACACTATGAGACCTGATAGAAAACTAATCTTTTAGTCCTGAGATTCTTCAGTTGCTAATAGGCATTGCTCTTCTCAGAAAGGGCCATTTCTTTCCAACGCCCTTTTAGGTAGTTTAGCGAGTTTTCTCCCTCTCTAGAACCTTGGTCCTTCCTGAACACGAACATGAGCCTTTTAAGTGGTGCTGGTTTTGACTTTAAGTCACCTGGCACCTCTATCTACCCCTCTGTCTTCCATTCATATTATGCAATTTGACATAGCAGTGACATTCCAGGGCTGAGTCAGTGGACTTGTTCTATTGAACAAGGTCAAGACTAGTTAGAATGTGCTCAAATTTGTGCTGCAAGTCACTTGTGTATGAGCTTTGAAGTTAGCATCCACACTCAGATCATGATTCAGACATCCACAACACACTCGTGCACAAATGCATGCATTCACACACCTATGTACCTAGGGACACTTACATGTCCTTCATTGCAGGTAATCTGAGAACCACTGACAGAAAGGAAAAATGCCTAAGTGTATCTGTTTCTTCCAAAAGCAGAGAAAAGTCATGGTCTCCGTGTCCTTCAAACTTTTATATTATATGGGATTTTAAATCTCATCTTACTAGAGAGTTCCTTGCGTATTCAGACTTTTAACATACTCACCACAGTCCTTAGTGCCCAGGCGATAGGGTGTCAGTCATGCAGGGCTTTTATGCAGCACATGGAGGGCTCTCCTCCCTTGTCATCCTGCCTCTCTCCTTCACAGACTCCTCTGAGCATGCCAGGCGGCTTCTGTGAGTGTAACTGACATGGCAGTTGTCATTGCCACAAAGAGTCAGCAGCAGCATAAACAGAAACAGCTCTTCTTTTCACAAGAAGACTTTGTTGCTGTTGTGGTCCCTCCTGTCTGTCTGTGATCACACTTTTCATTTTATCATTGCGTTGTCTTACAGCCAGAGTGCTCATTAAGATTGCACTAAAGGAAAGAGATGAGAAGAAAATGAAAAGGAAAGAGGAGGCTGGACAGAGATTACAGATGAAAACTGCCCAGCTTTGTGACAGGCTGGCAAAAATGAAGATTTTCTAAAGTTGCCTTGTGTCTCTCAGGCTACTGAAACAATTCCCAAAGAAATGGGAATTTTTTAGGAATCTCATTCTGGGAGCTGGAAAAGGTACCAGTCACCAGTTTCCCCAGAAAGAGATTTCACAGGTTTCTAACAACTTGTCAGAATTACAGGTGAGATGAGCCCCAACAAGGATGGGCCAGGATGAGCAGGCTACACCTTTCTGGGGACTGCTTAGATGTGAGGTCCTTGACCTTCTGTTTAAACTTTAATGTCATGCAGAACTTGGGGGTTCTCTGGGTCCCTTTCACCATGTTTCCAGTGTGGCCACATTGACGAAGTCTCTTTTCTACTCTCCAATTTTCATTTGCCTCTTATTGAAGGTGAGTGACTAGACCTGACACAGGGCCCAGGTTGTGACCCTGAAGTTTGATCCCAGCTTCTATAGTCAGTGAGCTAACTAGCTCTGCCCACTGCTTCCTTTAAAGCTCAGTGTCCTTACCTATAACTTATGGATGAGAATTATCTTCCAAGTGAGACACAGGGGCTAACCAAGTTCATGCAGAGCTAGTGGTGATCTGTGCTCAGCACTTGGTACTCAGAAGCAGGTAGTGTTCATAAGCCAGGGAAAGGTGTTTGGTGGCCTGGTCCTCACACCTCAACCTCTCACATCCTTCACTTGCAAGAGCACACCACTAGGCCCAGATGCAACTAGTAACTGTGAAGCATTAAGTGCTTTAAGGAAGACTGGGGTGGTTATTCGTTCCTGCAGAGGGGCATTTGTAGCAAGCACAGCTTTGGGAAGAGCATTTGTTTTCTTGGTGTGGTGTCTGCACTGTAAGTTCATTACTGAGTGCACATGCTAACATTGTGCCTGAGGAATTTGGGCAGGACAAGTAACACAGAAGAACCCGTGCATTCCCCTTAGCTCATTCACTAGAAAGAGGACAGTTATGGTCCATGTTAGTAAAAAAAAAAAAAAAAACTACTTTGACTCCCAGAAAGAGTACATTAGAAAATAGATTTTGTATTTTTCATTTCAAAATAAATTGTTGTGAAATTGTGCTGGACCTCTGGCATTCCTGTCTGCCAGGCTAAACTTGAATCCTTTTTGCAAGAAGGGCTATTTTCATGGAATAATCATTTTTTCTACATTCCTATGGTTTAGGGCAATGTACTATTCTAGTAGCTCTATGTCACAGGATAGGGATACAACTAGACTATCTGTTCTGTCCCTTGGCCAAGTGAGCATACAATCCAAAAGGAGCCAATGGGGATCTCCCCTGGGCTGTTATATATGAACAGAAAGAATGAATTTTTCTCTTCTTTTGCATTCTAATTTGGACTTACAGAACTGGAATAAATTAGTCAAGAAGTGGCTTGGACATTCTACTTCTTCTTCTAGACTCCACAACACTAAGGTGAGCAGAAAAGCAGCCCAGCATTCATAAAAGAGCAGATAGGTGAGGTGGAAAGAACATCTGGGGTCCTGCATTTTGGCTTTCTTAATACTGTTAAGCAACCAAGCTTCCATCCACCATTGATTGGCACTGTAAATAAAGGTAATATTTGTTTGAAGTTCTATGTTGTTAGAATGCACTGTGAACCATGTAGTACTTGGGAACAGAAGCTGACTTTCAATAAAGCCTTATTAAGGACAGGTGGACTGATTCAGCATCACATATCTGTTTTCTATAGCAAAGGATACTTGATATAGTTTTCTTTTCACAGTCCTTTGATAAGGAGCAGAAACATGCATCCTGCATTCCTCCTTACCATTCTGAAACATGCACACTGCCAGTTGCATAGAGGAAGCAATTATTTTCTGTGTGAGGACACAATACTGTTCTCCTTTGTTTATAACAAATGTCCTGTGAATAGAAAATAGAAGAACATTAACCTCCCTGATTTAGAATGCCTAGAGCATGTTTGTGGAGGCTATCGATTGGCATTTGGGTGTTCTGCAATATAGAAAGAGACACGGTCACTTCAGGGGCATACTGATTCTTTGAGAGCACATTACTGTTAAAATATTGAAATTCACTCATAAAGTAGGGCCAGCGTCAGTTCTTATAGAGTTAAAATATAAGGAAATGAGATTTGAAATGCTTTCCCCAACAGTTCACCATCTACGCCTAAACAAATGTTAGCTCCAACCTGAGGTTTAGCTTGAAGATTGTAAGCAGTTCTGTGCATGATCGTGGTCCTCACCTCTTTGCTGGACTCCATTTATTTAAGAAGTTACTTTATTAAATGCTGCCTGCCCACCCTGCAGTCTGAGCACAGGGTAGTTTATGAGTACACAGTGCAGGGTGAAGAATGCTGGGTTTCTGTCTATAAATTCAGAGTCTAGCAAGTGAATACACATGTGTGATTCTGAATTCTGAGCCAGGTTTGTATTACACATATTTTTGCTTGTATGTTTTTTTTTTTTTTTTTTTTTTAACAAAGGGAGGGTTTTAACAAACTGAGGGTTCCACAGTTACACAGAGGAGAGATGAGAAAATAGGATCACAAAACCCAGCAAGTCACATGAAGGCAAGTGAAATCAGAGTGTATGGACAGAAAGAGCTTAAAAGGGAGGTCATTTATATCTTCAGGATTTATTAATAATTTAATTATGTGTTCTCGTAAGTTCCTTTCACTGTCATATTAATTGAAAATGAACATGGTTATTATCTACATTGTTGAACAAAGCTTTGGCAGCTTGTTAGATATCCCCCATGTTAGATTCAGGTAGCAAGTGTCTAAATCTTAGCTCAAGAAGGACAAATTGCATAAAAGCATGGGGTTTGGTGAAAAAGCTTTATAACCACCACTGAAGACACATTCTCCTAGTAGGGTTTTGAGTGGATCTTCTGACTATTACAATAATTGGAACCCTCAAATTCTGTCATACATTTCTCAGATGGTATAATTTGTAGTCTTTTAACTAACTAGAAACTGGCTCCATGACAAGACTATGAGCAGAAAAAAAATGTCATCTTTGCATTAATGGTTACACACCCCTTAGTTGTCCTAAGAAGATTAGGGACACCTCTATCTGTGACCACCTGTAAGTGAAAGAAGATAATGAGATATTACACACAGAAGATGCCCAATAGTGACTAAAGAAAAACCTTACACTTCTAGCCAATTCTGGAAGCAGGATTGCAATGGCTGAGGAGGAGGTCACTCTGATTCAGGCTGATGATAATATGCTGATGCTGGTCAGTTATCTGGATAGAAAATCCATCACTCTGGCAGGGAGTCTCTTGTGTCTGAGCATTTTCCCTTGCATTCCTTCACAGTCCCTTGTCCTCTCATGTCTTCTCTACCTAGTGGTCAGAGATTCACACCATCACTAGCCTAATAGATTTGCCTTCTGAACCTGCAACCTTTCCATTGTGTCCCCATCCCTCTTCCTGTTCTCCTAGTTTAATCTGGGAAACAGCAGTTGCCTTACTGACTTCTCACTTCTCTTCCTGACTCTGAGAATCTATTCCCCAGTGGCAAAACTCTTCAAAGCTTGGATGTAGTACTGGGGTGATGATAGCTTTGATGGTTAAATTCTTGCTTTTCAAGCACAAGGACCTATGTTTGATTCTTCCAGAACCCACACTGAAAAACAAAAACCAAGTGTGGCCAATGCCCATGTGTAGCTCCATGCAGGGAAGCAGAGAAACTGCATGTCTTAGCCATTGTTGCATTGGATGAAGAGACACCATGGCTAAGGTAGCTCTTATGAAGGAGAGCATTTAATTGATGGCTGGCTTACATTTTCATCATGGCAACATACATAGTTCTGTAGCAGTAGCTGAGAGATTTACATCCTGATCCACAGGTAGGGAGGCAGGCAGGCAGAAAGATAAGGAGATCCATGGACCTGGCATGGCTTTTGAAATCTTCAAGTCAACTCTCAGTTACATACCTCCTCCAACAATGCCATATTGCCTAATTTTCCAAACAGTTCAACTGGGAACTATGAATTCAAATATCTGAGCTTGTAGGAGCCGCTCTCATTCAAGCTACCATTGGATCCCGGGGCTCACCTAAGATGGTCCAGCCTAATCAGTCAATTGTAATTCAGTGAGATTTCTTGCCTCAAAAAAACAAGGAGGGGACACAGTCTCACTTCTGCCACTTCAGATGTTCTGATTAAAGAACAATTTTGCTTCTAGAGATGCCTGCCTGCTTTCTATTATTTTCAAGTCACCTCCATCAATTCCTAACTAATATTTTGGTGCCAAAACCCAGGAGAGCTTTTGGGGTCCTGCATCTCAGTTCCTCTCTCTGGGCAAACTTTCCTCTCTGCCCCTATACATCTCCCTCTTACCCCTCCCCCCAGACCCAAATCATCACGAGTTTGGCAGCTCTGTGAGCTTACTGAGGTTTAATGGCTCCAGTATCAGTTGGAAACCTAGAGGTGTGGGGTATGTCATGTAAATTCAGTTGGGGTCTTTTCTCTCATTTTCATTCCTCTCCTCTCTATCTGCCCCTTCTCCCTCCCACCCCCACCCATTATCCTCCAACGTTCAGAGAAGAGACATTTAGTTATTTATCCACAGCATATTCAACATCTACACACCACAATAAGACCTCAGTAAAAGGGTGTCCTAGACTGACAATCTCACCCAAACCTAGTGGTCCTAGTCACTTATTTCTGGCCACTTTATGATTATAGGTGATTTGTTACCAGAAATGTGCCTCACCCTTATGTTGCCTAAAATGGGTTCAAAATCTCTATTCTTATACATTATTGGCTTGTCTTAAAACAAATCTATAGGTATTAGCATGCTTGCTGACTGATGTCTAGACCCCATACAAAGTTGGATATTACTTTTGACTTCCAGAGTCTTATTAACTCAGACAACTTCATAAGACTGAATGCGCAAAAGGTCTGAAGTAGTCAGACATCATGTCTGTCCTCTGCCCAATTCCTCCATTTCTATAATTCAAGTTTTACCAGCTCATACTTCTGTACAGAATGTCCTAAACTCTCCTCTGGATGCTAATCTGGCTGATAAGTCTTTCCTCCCTGGGCTGTTTAAGGCAGTGTGCTTGCTCTGGGTGGGACTGGCCCTCTTTTTCCACACTCACACATGTTTGTCCTTCAAACTCCTATCTTGGGTCAGACTGGCCCCTGACCTGTGACTGAGAAAAGGACAGCAAAGTAGCCCAGTTCTCCCCCTTCCCAGAACTGGGCTGGTAGCATTCTTCAGGAACTTACTCTTCTGCAACTGAAACGTCTGCCAGCTACTTAGAGACTCATCTTCCCTGAGCTGAGACCATGAAATTCCTTCCCATTTCTTTATTTGCTATTTTGGCCTACCTGCCTAGGCCGTGGGTACTATCTCCTCCTGTAGCCATACTAACCTACCTAAGTAGAGTTTTTTAAGGAAAAGAGAGTCACATTCTGCATTTTATCTAGAAAATGAAGGATTCCAACAGGGACCTGAAATGTCCGGATGGGGGGTTAGTGGCCTTACTTTACCACATGGCTTAATTGACCTGGAGCAGGAGACAACCATGTGGTTTGCTGCTACTTGACTGGGATCCTCAAGATGGAAGCAACCATGTGACTTGGTCATCATCTTTGCCAATTATATCATACAGTAGGCAAATGTGACTTCACAACTGTCCTGATTAATGTCACCACATGGCACAATCTGAACTGGTGTCAACCATAAAGCTTTAGGTCTCACCGAACCCTATGGGGATTATTGCACCCCTTCAGAAAACATCAGACTTCTGTGCTGGTTTTTTTTTTTTTTTTTTTTTTTTTTTTTCCAGTTTTAGTGTGTTTTCTTTTGATACAGTTTTAGATTGGCTCCTAAGGAGAATCTAAAAGTTTTGCTGGCCACAAGCCTCCAGCACTGGCATAGTAACACAGGGAGCTAACACCAAAGTGTTATGGATTCATAGATTCCCAACAGAGACTCAGGATACAGTGCCAAGTGCTAGACAAGTCAGTGAGAAGCTGCTCCATTAGGCTTTGCTGGGTCTCAGTGCCTGATATTTCTGTCAGCCTTGCCAGGCCAATTTTTATACAGCCAAAAGATAAAATGTTCTTCCCCCCAACTCAATATGTGTTAGTCCACGTGTCTGCTTTTGTTTCTGCCCAGTATGTCTACTTTTTAAGTTTACTTTTCACAATGATGATTATAAAAATATAATGCAAACGAACACTAATACCCAGATCTTAAGGAAATGTATTTTTCCTTAAGATCTAATAAATGTACATTTATTAAAATGTATCTTATGTATGATTATTTATGTTTAGACTGCCCTGTATGATTATGGTTTGTTTTTGACATCATGCACTTAGTGCCAACCTGACTTAAAAGTAAATGGTTGTATAAATTAAAGGTGACAACTTGGCCCAATTTCGTTTTGTTCACAGTAAAACCACAAAAAGAAGGAAGAGGAAAAATGAAAATGAAAAAGAATAGTAAAAATGGCTTATGGTTCTGAACCGTTTTGCAATAATTAACACGAATTTTCAAATGTAAGCATTTTAAATCTGCTTTTAAGAACAAGTCATACATAATCATATAATTCCTTGGCCCAGTTCTGGTTCTACAACACAGTCCCTATTGCTTACAACTGTAAATTAATGTTAGCAAATGATTGAACTCCTCCAGAATACATTCTTTCCTATTGGACAATTGCTCTCTCTTTAGATACCAATGATTTATGTCTGTGCTTTTAAGTGTACTTCATATGTAAAAGAATGTATGTACAAGTACAAAAGTGTTTAAGGAATTTTTTTTGTGTGTGGTTTCTCTCTGTATATTTGGTGGTCCTGGACCTCATTATGTTAAGACCAGGCTGGCCTTCAGCTCACAGAGATTGACATGGAGATGGAGGTGTGTGTATGTGTGTGTGTGTGTGTGTGTATGCATGTATGTATATTGCCACCCCAATGACCTCTTTCAAAATAAACAAATGAACAAATGTGTTTTTGTTCTCAAGATCTTTATTTTAGCTACCTTTACACAAAGAATAAAATAGAATAAATAGAACAAACAACCAACACAAAACCAAGTATCAGTTTCTTTCTTAGAATACAGGGCCATCTTCACACCTTCCTCTGTGATGCCATCTTCACACCTTCTTCTGTGCTGGCCATCTTCACACCTTCTTCTGTGCTGGCCATCTTCATACCTACCTCTGTGCGGCCATCTTTACACCTTCCTCTGTTCTGGCCATCTTCACACCTTCCTCTGTGCTGGCCATCTTCACACCTTCCTCTGTGCTGGCCATCTTCACACCTTCCTCTGTGCTGGCCATCTTCACATCTTCCTCTGTGATGCCATCTTCACACCTTCCTCTGTGCAGCCATCTTCACACCTTCCTCTGTGATGACCATCTTCACACCTTCCTCTGTGCTGGCCATCTTCACACCTTCCTCTGTGCAGCCATCTTCACACCTTCCTCTGTGATGACCATCTTCACACCTTCCTCTGTGATGACCATCTTCACACCTTCCTCTGTGATGCCATCTTCACACCTTCCTCTGTGCTGCCATCTTCACACCTTCCTCTGTGATGACCATCTTCACACCTTCCTCTGTGATGACCATCTTCACACCTTCCTCTGTGATGGCCATCTTCACACTTCCCTGATTCTGAACTTATGCTGGCCAATGAATAAAATGTCTCATCTTTTCCACCCAGCCAATGGACTTACATTTTGTAATTGACAACAGTGACAAATATCACCTGTGACATTGTCTGCCAAGGGGTCTGGTTTGCTTTTCTTGTTCGCTTCCTTCAATGAAGGCAGAATTGCCCTATTTTCTTAGCTATCGCCAGTAAGAATGATAATAATCCTGACAGTCTCACCGTAGCATGTTACAAATGCTTCCCCCATCACACAATGCTCTCCAAGGATGCATACCGCCACCAAATGGCTTTCTTCTGTTCTGGGTCTTTACAATCTGCTAAATTTTATTGTAGCCCTTTAGATAGACCCACTTCTAACTGCTGAATCCTCTGCATCACCCCTTTTGTGATGTGATGTGCACCCCTAAGTCCCTAAAAGCAGTTCAAGTGGCCTCTGAACAGGGACTAATGGGCTATCCAACTCATCACTCTTCTTGCCACTCTGCATTTTCGGGTCTCAAGACAGGCATCTTTGTATCAGTTAAGTTCTCTGACTCACTAACTCTCAGAAACCCTCAAAAAATGTCAGATTGGAGGACTAGCTCTGACTACTGCAGAGGATGGATTTTGTGGCCTCCTCTAGGAACACCTGCTGTCACACCAACAAATCCTAACTGGTTCAAGATGACGATTAAAGATGAAGCGAACAGACAGAAATTCAAAGGCTAGCCTCCTCCTATGGATGGCCTTCTTGCCTCCCTCCCACTTTGGCTTCTTTCCTTGATCACTCCTTTCCTCTTTATTATCTTCACATTTTGTTTTTACCCTGTCTTATGCATGGCCTTTACTTACAGGCCCCACCGCCCTTAAAATAACCAGACGTCCCCTATAGCCAAACAGGGATGTCCCCTGTGAGCTCTCCCAGTGCCCCTAGCACTATAGCAGCCCATTCATTCTGGGTACATCTGCTAGAAGACATTTTAGACACTGTGGAGGGGCTCTGGCTGCAAGAACCTTCATCTTTTCCATCTCAGACCAGATTCAATTCTTTCCATTAATGCTGTATTTTCTCCTATTCCATTCCTGTGGTGTTTTGTAGCCTCCTATTGCTAGTTTACTTTGGGGTAGCACTCCTGGCAGTGAGACTAGTTACTGTCACCTCCAATGGCCAGACCTGGAAGAAAAAAAATCTCTCTTAGCATTCTTTAGGCTCAATTGTCCTACCATTGTTGGCTTTGCATACTGCCCCCTTCCTTTACTCCTGCCTGGTGCCCCGCCATCTCTGACATTTCTGATAGTGAAATATCCCTTCCACTGGTCATAACTCCTTCATTTTTCACCTTGATCCCCTCCGCCATCATGATTCTTCTATTGACTCTTTTACCTGCCCCTTAATCCCCATACAAGAGAGCTGCTGTCCCTCTTAAACACAATTCACAAGTTCTTAAAGGTGGCTAATTCAAGTTATTGGTCCAAATGCTGGGTCTGTCTGTCCACTAATGTCTAGAACTCCTGGGCTGTTCCTGCCCCTCATCACTATGAATCCATACCCCTCTCATGCCACATCTATACATATGGCTGACCCTTTCCATTTCCTCCTTCTTCTAATCTGTCCTCAGGCTCTTGAACGAAGGATTAATTACCCAGATGTCTCCAGTAGATCGAGAAGCTCTAGGCAGGAACGTTGACTTGACTGATAACATTATATGCTGGGTAGACCTACCAATAGCTCCCACTACCAGACTTCAGAAGAAGTGACCTGTAGGTAGACTCTAACATTCCCCAAAGTTCCCTCTTTTTCATCCTATAAAACACCAAGACCCTCCATACCACGTGCACATTAATCTCCCTTCTGTGAAGAGACTTCAGTCCTTCAGTTGTTTTAATTAAAGGACAATTATGCTTCTTGGAAAAGAAAAACCAATCAAGGTGGATGGACCTTTGTCTTTCACAAGTGCATGGGCATGTGCATGCACGCGCGTGTGTACACACACACACACACACACACACACACACACACACACACACACATACTTCTATTGGCTTCCATTCACTTCACCATGACAACTAAGCCTCTTGTTTGAGTTATATTGCTGCCATGATCTGGCCCCTCATCCTTCTTATACCTTTCATTACTCCCTAAACCACACACTGACTTTCCTATTCTTAGAAATGCCAAGCTTGTCCCAGCCTTAGGAGTTAAGATTGTGTGTGTGCCTGGACTTTCTCCCCATCTCCTGTTGGTGGAGGATTCTGATTTCTTTCCCAGCTCAAGGCCAGGCTTCCCTTGCCTTCTCTGTGTGAAAGTGTTCCTTATTCCACATGCTCTCTATCCCATAATCTTGCTTGTTTATCTTTGTACCATGGATCATTATTTCAGATTTTCTCATTGGTGTAGGCATTTATCTATGTGCCTAGCAGAGAGTTGTAGAATGGTGGGCTGTGCTGATACGGTGTCTTACACAGAGTAGTGGGTGTAAAACAGATAGATGCAGGAGAGGCTACTCTGAATGCAGCAAGAACAGAGGATAGGGCACCTGGCATCTCTCGGCCTGCCTCTTTCTAGCCTTAAGCCATAGAGCCTCAGGCTTACACAGCTAGATGAGTGTGAACACCATGGAGGAGGGGCTAGATTCATTCCTTCTATTATCTACCCACTGCCCATGCTTGGCTGGCAAGTTGGCCTGTGAATGGAGACGATTCTTAGTGAAGGAGCCTTAAGTGGATGGCCAGGGGCAAAAGCATCCTGTTAGTGAGTGAATGGATCTTAACAAAAGATCTGGCTCTCTTTAAGTCCTGTGGAGGAGCTGACCTAGAATCTCATTTGATACTTCATTATATCCCAGGCCTGGTTCTAGGAGGAAGCCATTACTTCAGCTGATAATCCAACATAAAGGCTTCCTATTCTTCAGTTACATAAAGTAATACAAGGCACATCTCAGCATCAGACATTAGGATTAGCACTGCCAAGGCTTAGTTAAAGCGCTCTGCCAGGCAGCGGCTCTAAAGTGACTCCACCAGCTAATGTGGCTGCACAATGGTTCTTACTTCATGGGGAGAAGGATTTATGTTTCAGTACTATTAACACTGACTGTGATAGCCCACTGTAACAAAAAAGATGTTTAAATATAAGAATGAATATGATTTTATAATAATATGACTTTTGTGATTAATTCTTATGCTTTTAATTTTGATAACATGACTCACTAATACAGAGAGTCATCTCTTTCCTCGATTTAAGTTTTTTTCTCCTGTTTTTAAAGTGAAATTTAAATTATAATATTAAGATGAGGGCACAATTTGGAAATGGGGAACTATCTATTTGTGTTAGAGTGTGCAAGTCAGAAATGGATGGTTTTCAATTTAAGCTGAATGTTGACCATTAATTAGCAGTGATAGTAGCAATAATACCACTAATTACAAGCCTACAGTTCTTTCCCCTGGAGAATGGCAGCCTTGATGTTGTAGGAACTGTTCTGGAGATTACAGAAGGGTGGAAGCATCAGGCCTCCCTTCCAAAAGAATAGTAGGTGCACTGTGGTTTTTAGGATTTATTCTCTCCTTTATACAACTTTAGAAAGGCCTCTTGGCAGGAGCACTTACTCAACCTCCTTCCCCACACAGAAGCAGTACTTGCAAAAGGGTCATGGCATGTATAGCAGGATGAAAGGATGTGTGTGAGGCTGTGGTATGCATATGACGCCAAATATTTCCAACTCTCAAGGCCACAGGATATAGGGCTAGAGTTGTGTCTTGTACAAGTAAACTAAATACACGGGGGAACAGTTAGTCTGTCCCATAATTTAAACAATAAAAACATATACCTACCTTATGGCATAGGTTTTGCATTTGTGTGTGTGTTAGACAATTCATTTGCAATAGGTAAACTTCTGTTATTTAAGCTGACCCATGCTCTTCCCTCTTGCATAGTGCTGGTTACCATGACAGAGAGAGGAGAACATGGCACTGTATGTCAGTTCTTAAATGCTTCCTTTTAAAAGTGGTTCATTTCGTATATCATTCATTTGATAAAATCATCCAAGCCACATGGCCCCACCACATTTCAGGAGAGCTGTCCTTCTGTTTAACAGGAATGAGATAAACTAGAAACATCAGCATATAGTTAAGATTACAAGAGATACCTTATAGTTAGTGAGAGGGAATCACTTCCAGCCACAATCACTGGGGAAGCACTGAGCCCAGCTCAAGGCTGCATGTGTAGATCCTCATTTACAGGAAGTTACCTCACAGATAACAACAGTCCAGGCCCCCAGCCGTATAATCCATTTTGCCTGATGGATGATACTAATAATCTCTATTCCTTCAACTGGTTTTTGTATTCAAAGTTTTTATTTAATCCCTAGAATGTGCCAGGAAAGGGAAGCAGTTCTATGAATTAACAGATATGGTCTCTGACCTGAGATTTAGATCTTTCAGGGAAGACAAATATGTAGCATGAATCTTAAAAGTTCTTGTTAATTAAAACAAACCCAGAGCCAGGTATTGGGGTGAATGCTGAATGATCAGAGAAAGAGAACAAGCCACAGCTTCCTCACCTCACCAATTCCCCAGCTGATCCTATTTCCTCAGACTGGATCCTCTGTGTCCTCATCTGGAATGAATCTCAGCTGCTTCTCGCAAGCCTGAAAGCTTAACCAGCTCTAGTTCCTGGTCCTCACACCTTATATACCTTCCTGCTTTCTGCCATCACTCCCTGGGATTAAAGGCTCACTTCCTGGGATTAAAGACATGAGTCACCATGCCTGGCTGTTTCCAGTGTGGCTTTAAACTCACAGAGATCCAGATGGATCTCTGCCTCCCAAGTGATAGGATTAAAGGTGTGTGTACCACCATTTTCTGGCCTCTATATCTAATATAATAAAATATTAATTTATTAGGGTGCAGATATATTGGGGAACACAATATCACAACACAAATAATTTAAAATAAATAAATAATAAGTGTAAATGGCAGTGGTTGGAGGTGTGCAAATAGGTTACAGGTGTCCATCATTCTTCCCCCTTATATAGCACCCCAACTTTTCCTGAAAGGAAAACCCACCATGGTGATTCCTTTAGGTAGACCAGTGGGACAAGGCACATGACATTCAGATGACATATTCTTTGAGATGTGGGTTACACTGCAGCAGGCAGCAGTCTGAAAACTATGGTGCAGCTCAAAGCATGTTCTGACAAGCCCACCTGCTGCTCAGCACCATTGCTTCCTGGGTCAGAGGAGAATGGTTGGGGGTGGAGCCCACAGGTCAACCCTGTTCAGAGTGTCTCTTGAGAGGCAGTGTGCTGCCTGTATCCCCCCAGATGGTTTCTTTACACACTGCTCCTCGCTGTCTCCCAGAAGCAGCAGAACATTCTAGCCACTGGTGTCTGCTCTACCTACGGGAAAATTGTGAATGTGTCTAAACACCATCACTCCCTTGGTAGAAAAAAACACATTACAGCATGTCTCCACTACTTCCCAGAGGGAGAGTCTCTCTTGCCCATAACGATCTGCTTGATAGCACACATTTGAAGACTTCTTTTCCCCTTCTACTTCTTTATTGCCTTTCCTGGATACGCCTGGAATCCCCTAATACACTTAGTGCCCTAACCAGAAACACAGACAGACATGTCTGTCCTATCCCACAGTCACAGAATTTATAAAATAACTATTGTGACTCACAGTGGTGAATAATACTGTTAATTCATAAGCCACATTTCATTCTTTGGCTGCAGCTCACCAAGGACTCTCCAATTTCCATTGGTAGTTGATCACTGACAATCACAGTTTTTTAATCACTAATTCTAATATGGAGCCTTATACTTTATATACATACACATATATATGCAGATTACAGAAGGGCTACAATTTGTTAAAGAGACTGTGGAGTTCATAGAGGCCTCACTGGAAGCAAAAGCAGAGACCTGACTATAGATACAAAGAGAGTCAACAACAGGTGATTAATGAAATATTAAAGAGCCCAGTGGGAGAGCTATAGAAGCAGAGCCAGAAGACAATAGGAGAAACTGAAGATGGAAGGACAGGTAGATGGGACAGGCAGCGAGCTGAGTGATCCTCATCGGGCTAAAGCCCTGAGGATGGCTGGGAGTTCCTAGCTCCTCTCCCCCTTGATGCATCTGGGTGTCTGATGACAGGCAAACTGTTACAATTGTGTGTTAAGTATCTTTTTACAGATTTAGGTTATTACGTTCCTCCAGTGGGAGCATCATATCCTCAGATCTGATTTTTCTGATATGGTTAACTTTGTATTGTGGGTTGGACTTTAGAGATAATGTCTCACTTTGTAGCCCAGGTTAGCCTTGAATTTATAGTGTTCTCTTGCTCTAGCTCCTCTAATCATGGGATTATAGTCATGAGCCACTATTCCTGGCTGTCATAAAATTTTAGTGCACAAACAGTCCCATGATTCCCAGTCTACATTAATGAACTTATCCGTGATACTTTTTATTTCATCTTACATGAATAAGTGGTAGTGTCCACATGCACAAATGAGATGTGCTTTTCCATTAACACTCAAAATGGAGTCACCCAGGGCTAGGTACAGCCTGAAAGCCATTATTTTACATACACTTTGGAAAAACTTAGAGTATGGTACAAACTGATCTCCATACCTACTAAATCAGCATTCTTGTTCTTGGGTGTTCTCGAAGAAACCAGTTTCAGAGAGCACCAATACCAGCACTCAGAAGGCTGCTGAAAGAGCACCATAGGTTTGAGGCCAGAATAAACTTTATAACAAGACATGTTTAAAAGGGAAAAGCTAGATGAGGTGGAGTTGGGGGTGTTTGCATACCTACCCAGAATACCTTTCGCTGTTCCTCTACAATGGACATGCTAAAAAAAAAAAAAGCAGTGAGATCAGAGGGCAGTAACTTGTAACTGTCAGTGGGTGTTCCTGGATGGCCTTCAGTCTTTTGCTGATTGCTGCTCAGCTCGTGCTTCCGAAAACATTGCTGTTGGTGTATTTAGCCACAGCTTCTGCAGCTGGCAGCACACACTACAGCCCCAATTGCAGTTCTTTTTCAAAAAACATCTTGTGATAATTTGGTATTTTTGTGTCCTTATTCATCATGACTAGGACCAATTACATTACGTGGTCCTTTAGGGGGAAAAACACTTTAGAACAGGAGGATGACTGGAGAAAATACATTTGGTTATTTCATTTCTTCTCTGACTGCAGTGATTCATGTTCTAGTTCAGAATTCCTTCCCCAGATGCGCTGTTTACTAGTTAACTTCTTGTCCTAAAAATATATTGATTAAAGAAATAAATTAAGGTCCAACTTAAGAGAATAGACTTCTTGTACTTAAGGGAACAGACAAGGTGCTGTTTGGGAAAAGGTGATAAATGTAGGTTTTCAGCATAAATTATGATTGATTTGCAATTCATCACCTTCCTTTCCTTGCTTCTCTGTAGCGAAAAGACCTCATTTGTGCATTATCAAGGAGGGAATCTTTAGCGGTGTGATTATTTGGCAGAAGTGCTAATGATGATGGGAAAACTTTTAAGAGAACATAACCAAACTGGAAGTTTCTGCATTTTCAAAAATAGCACTTTGAAACTTTGTCCTGAGCCTTTTAGACTCTCAGAAATCAGCTTCCTTGAATGAGGTCTGAAGACAAGTGTTTCTCTGCAAGGGTTTTATATGTAAGTTTTCACGTGACTTGGCTTTCGGCTTGAGTGCAGGGGGGTTGGATGTACCAGCATTGCCAGTGTTGTCCATTTCAAGTTCCCAGGAAGCGTTACTTATGGCAAAGTCTTCTCCCTCCTCACCTCATACACTTGTCTCTTTTTCCCATAGGATCTTCCCACAAAGCAAAATCCCCAGTTATGTAAGTCTCTTATATAAAAATACAGTGCTTGCAAATAACACATGCACAGGTTACTTATAATGACCAAATCCATGTAAATACCATGCAAACAGTTGTTATCCTCTTCAAGGAATTTTCAAAGAAAGAGGATCCTCCCAGCCAGTGCACTCCTCTACCCCAATATTGTTATCTGTGACAGAACCTGAGGAGATTCCAGGGATCAACTATTCAGTGATCTCAACTCCCATCCTGCTAAGTGATAAATGGTCTTTATTTTAGCCATCTGTGAAGTACATTACCCTGCCCCTTGGGCCACATATGTGTCCTGGTTTCTGTGTACCTGTGCTCACTCAAATTACTACCAGGAGTCCATTTTCATCACCTTTCTATCCAACCAGTCAGTCAAGCCTACTGAAAGTTTCTGTTCTTGCTCCGTGATCCCTGTCAGAGTACCCTCTCCCCCTTCTCAACAATTCTAGGCAGAAGGCTAAGGAACCTGGAGAAGAATAAGAATGAACTGTGGGGTCCTGTGGACCTGTGGTCCAGTCTTGGCTTTGCCATTTACTAGTGAGAGGGAGGAACATTTTGGCCCATTCCTGGGCCTCCATTCGTTATAGTGTCTGTATCTAACTTCTACCCACTGGTTCAGAGAGGGAGTTCAGAGAACATGGATGTTCTCCTTCAGGCCACATTGGGGCAAGTCCCTCAAGTATGTCTGCTGCTCTGACTTCACTCTCTGCTGATCATATTCATTTTCAGCTTTTTCTGTATATGTATGTCTCCTTTCACTTTTCATCTCAAACCCAAGTATTCATATCAACTATGGACTGTCCTTTGCCACCAGGAGCCTGTTCTTCAGTAATTTGTCATTAAGTCCATCTAACAAATGAGGCAAACAGGTATGCATCTCTGAAGCATCTGGATACAGTGAGTCTTAAAATAATGGAAAGATTATGCCATGTAGTACTCCCAAACATGTTCAACTTTCCATTTTATTAAGATCCATCCCCTAGAGCAACTTTCCTTTACTTGTGAACTCCCTCCCTCCCTGTTTTCCCCGTTTTCTGCAGTGAGCATCTTCTGGCCATGGCCTCCCTTACCCTGTGTCTTCCTTCCTTTGTCTTAAGGTGTTCCCAGCTGCTCTCATGTGCATCCCTACTTAGAGCTTCTTCCCAGCACAAGGCCTTCTTTACAGTCCTTACATCACAGAAACACAGAAGGGACTCTGACCATTTAGGTTGGAATTTTACCCCTGAAACTTGGGTTTATTTTTTCCATCGCTGAGCACTTTTAGTAGTTTTAACCTTTTTAAAACCCGAAGAAGAATAGCAAGAACTATGGTATCTCTTTCACACAGATTAACCAAGTTATAACACTATTTTGTTTTTATGTATTTATTTTGGAGTTGAGTACCATGTAGCCTAGACAGTGTAGCAAGTGTGACTTTGAACTCCTGGCCCTCCAGCATCCCTGCCTTTTGGTGCAGGGATTATGGGTGTGCCCACCATGCCTGCCTTCTTTGAACATTTTCAGCTCTGTTGTTGGCTTTCTCTCTTAGATAGATAAACATAAGCATAGATATTCTCTTTCTTGTGGGATGTCCTGTCTACCTTCAAGTGTGTAAGTTTACTAAGGATTTCATGTTACTGTCAAAATCTTCCTTATCAGAGAGCACTCTCATCCCACAGAGCCTTCTCATAGCAATTCTTTTTCTGTCCAGGTTCACAATATCCTGCAATTAATTCATTTTTATTTATTTCTATTAAGAATTTTTTATTCATTTTACATACTAATCAAAGATCCCCCTCTTCCCTCCTCCCCTTCCATCCTCCCCCTCCCAACCCATCCCCCTATTCCCACCTACAAGAAGGTAAGGCCTCCCATGGGGAGGTGTATTTAGCAGAGGCAAGTCCAAGCCCCTCCCTCTGCCTCAAGGCTGTGTGAGGTGTCCCATCATAGGTAGTGGGCTCCAAAAAGCCTGCTCATGCACCAGGATGGATTCTGATCCTACTGACAGGGGGCCCCTTAAATAGATCAAGCTACACAACTGTCTCACTTTGCAGAGGGTCTAGCCCAGTGCCATGCAGGCTCCACAGCTGTTGATCCAAATTTCATGAGTTCCCACTAGTTTGATTTGGTTATCTCTGCAGGTTTTCCCATCATGACCTTGATGTTCTTGCTCATGGCATCCCTGTTCTCTGTCATTGATTGGACTCTTGGAGCTCTGCCTGGTGTTTGTCTGTGGATCTCTGCATCTGCTTCCATCTGTTACTGGAGAAAGGCTCTGTGATGACAGTTAGGGTCTTCACCAATCTGATCACTGGGGAAAGCCAGTTCAGTTCAGGCACCCTCTCCACTATTTCTAGTTGTCTAAGCTGGGGTCATCTTTGGGGGATTCCTGGGAACTTCCCTAGCACCCAGTTTCTCCCCATCCCCATGATGTCTCCCTCTATTATGGCTTCTCTTTCATTGCTCTCCCACTTCATGCCTGTTACAGCTCACCATCCTGTTCCATTATGTTCTCATACCCCATCCCCTACCTTCCATTGCTCACCCTTCATCCCCAGTTTACTCATGGAAATTTCATCTATTTCCCCTTTCCAGGGCAATCCATGTGTCCCTCTTTGGGTCTTCCTTGTTAGCTAGCTTCTCTGGAGCTGTGGGTTATAGTCTGGTTATCCTTTGCTTTGTATCTAATATCTACTTATGAGTGACTACATACCATGTTTGTCCTTCTGAGTCTGGGTTACCTCACTCAGGATGATATTTGCTAGTTCCATCCATTCTTGCAATTTATTTTTATTTTCTGAGATAGGATCTCATGTAGCCAAGACTGGCTTCACACCCATGATGCAGCTGGGAATGGCCTTGAGTTTCTGATTCTCCTGCCTCTACTTCAATATCTTTGGATCTAGATTGCTTATCTTGGGTTTTCTTTATGTTACAAGTGGTGCATCTTTTTCCTGAAGGCTGGTCCTCCTCTGGAACTTGGATGCTTCTTCATGGGCAGATTCTCTTTCCAGAGACTCATTCCAGTTGGTCGAGTTGCTGTTTCCCATGTTTCCTCACCATAACCACTTTCTTCTTTACATTAAGATGTCTGGAGATGTCTTGCATGAATATTCCTCAAATGTCCTTGGAATTGTCCATTTCACCAAGCAACAACCCTGATTCCTTTCAAAGGAGGATGGTTTTAGACACTACATACCTGAGTGCTTGGAATGCCCAGAGCCCTTGTGATACGATTGCTTCTAGAACCATCCAACACTAGGATATGTATACATATACAATCACATGAAAGCAACACATTTGTTGTCTCTCTGTGTCATGTGTACATGTTTACTCACATGTCCTATGAATTCCTCTCAATATTTGTGACTCAGAGCCAAGTCTTTCCATTGTTACACATTTATAAATACTCATTGAAGTCAAGAGAAAGTTAGGTTCATTAACCTCTATCTATGTATCTATCTATCTATGTCTCCAGACAAATATGTATATGTGTGTATACATATATACATGTAAACACACACACGCACACGGGGAGGGGGTGAAGTGTGTATGTATATACACATTTAAACTCATTTGCACAGTGTTAACATTCCTTGCTCACCACTTCCACTTCTCAGGCATCACTTGCACTGCTGCCCCATCTCTGTATGATTCCTCCTTCACCATGCTGTCCCGAACCATCAGCAATGTGCCTGCTATATCAACACCCACCTGCTGAGATGTGCTCACTTCCATCATTGGCTTCCTCGGATACTGTCACATATCCTGAGGAGGGAGCAGAAAAGGACGGACAATGGGGACAGAAGGACAGGGTAGCATCTGTGCCTTGCACTGAAAGCCAAGGCTGAGGAATGGTTAATTCACCCCTTCCACCAAACTGGTCCTGGTGCTAAATGAGTACATATTTCTTTGCCTTCCATTCATTTTTCTCTACTCTCTTGAATTTCCTGTCTCCATCCAGAGCTGTGTCTAAGCACTCTGGCACATAGAAATCCTTTCATAACTGACTCAGTTTGATGTGAAGCCTAACGAAAAGGACATAGCTGGCTACTTCAGGCAGTAATGTAAGGGGACCAGTAGGTGGAGCTCAGAGGTCCAGCTCAAAGAACATTTCTTTTGGATTGTTCGCTTTTTCCATATCCACTTCTACCATCTGGTTTTCTCTTTTCAAGCTCTTTAAAAAAAAATCTGTTGACATTCACAGTTCCCAATACTAGTGTAGACACAAATGGTGAGAAACACATTCTTCCTGCTTTCCTTCTCAAGGTTCCAGTAAAGACAAACAGAATGCCAGGCCTCTGAGATTATGTGTATACAGCACCCTGGAAATGATGCCACCAATCTAGCAGGGCAGTTGTGTGTTTTCCCACACTCAGAAGGCACACTGGATTAGACTCTACTCAGATCCTCATATCTTATAAATCTCCTGCCATTCACCTCTTCCTTAAGTAGAAAACTCTCATTCATTTTATTTTCCCAGGTCACCTCCTTATGTCAGTAATGCCACCCTATGGAAATACGAATGGGTTATTGGCAACATTCTTGGCAGCCTGAATGAAATAAAAAACCAGAGGCCTGCCTAAGGTATATGACTATAAATCTTCTATCTCAGGAGCCTGGCAGGGAGTTCTCAGAGGCAGGGAAGTGACCAGAATATAAGAAAAGCTTCCTATGATTTGAGGTCTATAGCAAAAGTGAAGGGAGGTGCCCTGGCGTCTCTGATCCCACAATGCTCAGAGCTCCACAGGCAACAGCAGAGAAATGACAAGGGCTTGCCTGCCCTGGGAGCCTTTCTGTAACAGAGGCTGCAGTTTGATCTCACCTGAGGCAGATCAGACCTAAACTACTTCACCTGGCAAGGAGAACTTGTCCCATGCCGTGTAGACATAATCCCAGTGTCTTTGGAGGAAGTCCTTGGTCTCCATAGAAGTTAGCATTGTCTTGGGTGTTAAGCACCCATGGACCACTGTATCTAGAAAACTATACATGATCCAGACATTAGTGTAGCTCTGATTGCGTTGTTAGATGTGTCCTGTTGACTCTTTATCCATTAACTAAAGACCATGAGCTCCTTCTCTCCAGGTCCATCATGCTCATTCTTAAATTACAAGACAGTTTGTGACTTTTTGCATAGTGCTCAGTCAAGGAACTAAGTACTTGATAAGCAGAAGTTTTACCCTACCATTGCTCAGTGTCACTTCCAGACACCAGGGAAAGGTTTTCTCCTATTTATCACCTTAATTCTAGCAGAATTGGCTAGATAATACAGAATTACAGTAAGTGCTGACAATGTTAAATTAATACCCTAGATACTGCTCTATTCCATAGCTACTATTCATCCATTGCATAGTTTCTCATAGTTTACAGTTAAGTGCCATCCTATGAACTGTGTCCATATGTATTGCTGAATGAGCTTGAGCTGTGACTTACCTCTTGTATAGTGCTTCTGCCTGGCATTGTGAAAAGGGTAATATTGACCTTAGTGGGAACAATCTCTTTTTTTTTCTCCCATGTCTAGGAAAAGTACATAAGACTGTAATGACTGCTTCCTTGATCTTTTGGGAATCCTGCCCTCAAAACCATCTGGTGTGGGGTTTTCTTTGCAAAGAAAAGAATTTATATATGTACATATTATAATATATGTAATATATTCCAGGAAACCTACTTTTGAGCCAGGCATGGTTGGTCTATGTGCTAGCACTCTGAAGGCCAAGGCAAGAGGATTACTGTGAGTTTGAGGCTAGGCTAGGCTCCAATGTAAGTACCAGGCTAGCCTGGGTACAGAATGAGACCCTTTAAAAAAAAAACCCAAAACAAACACTGATTTCAGCATTTGCATCTTCCTTAGAAACAGTGATTTTTCTCCCATTAACCCCTGCTCTTATTTTTACTGTGATTTTTTTGTTTTGCTAAATATAGACTTTTATTGTTAATGTTTTACATGCTTTAATTTGACAGTTTACTAATTTTGAGGCTATCTTATCTTCTAATGTAAGCACGTATTTTAATATGCATTTTCATTGTTATTCAGTTTAAGTAACTTAATTTCTTTGTAATAAAATATTAAATGGAAAAGTTTGTGCAGATATGGATACAGTGTTAAAATAGCTTAGATTGTAGAGCATTTTAAAACCATTTATATGCACAGTAGACTCTCATAAGGGGGAGGAGCCCAGGGTGTGGATGATGCTTCTAGTGGGTAGAGAGGGCTGGAGACAAAGCAGATGGAACAACTTTCTTTTGTATGTGGCATTCATCAGTGTTTACTGTACTCTAAAGAATAAGGTATTAAATAAAATAAGAAAAATTTTCCTAACATTGGGTACTTAACATGTACCAGACACCAGTGAAACATTCATTAGCTCCTCTCAAGGGAAGTCATAGGCAAGACTATTGTTCATTACTGACTTTTAGTGCAGATTCAAGTGCCTTGCTCAATGAGTTCTGAACCAAGCTGCCTCAGGGTTACTGGGTGGGATCACTAGAACAGCCTTATGATGACCAGGCCTTCAGGTCTGTGAGTGTACTGGATGGTTTTATGCCAACTTGACCAAGCTATAATCATCTGAGAGGATGAGACCTCGACTGAGAAAATGCCAACATAAGACCAGGCTGTAGGCAAGCTTATAAGACATTTTCTTTATTGGTGATTGATGGGAGATGGCCCAGTCCACTGTGAGTGGGGACACCTCTGGGTTGATGGTCCTGAGTTCTACATGAAAGCAGGCTGAGCAAGCCAGAGAAGCAAGCCAATAAGTAGAACTCCTCCTTGATCTCTGCATCAGCTCCTGCCCCAGATTCTTGCCCTGTGTGAGTTCCTGCATAAGCCAAATAAGTTCTTTCCTACCCAACTTGCTCTTGTTCATGGTGTTTCGTCACAATACTAACCCTGACTAAGACAGTGAGGTAGGAAGCTCCCTGTCATGGAGATGGTTCAGAAAACCTTCCAGAGAAGTGCTCTTGGACAAAAGACCCATAAACCTTTTCCTCACTTGCTCAATGCAAGTATCATTTAATTTGGGTGATATGACAAGATTGCTACCTCTGCTCCCTGAGTTCAAATGCCAGCTCTATTTGCCAGCCCCATAACCTGGGAAACTACTCTCATCCCCAACAGATACAGGGGACATCAGGGTCCTTGCTTGGGTCCTTAATCTCATTAATAAGATAAGAACGAATTCAACTGATAGTGCAAGGACAATTTGATTTTATGTATTAAAAGAAAAGGACTCCAAGCCAGGCAAACTAAATCTCAGCATCTACCTAGAGGAGGACAGCAGGGGAGGAAAACAGGCCATGCTGTTCAAGCCCACTTGGAGGTGAGACACATTGCAGACAAGCAGCCACGTGTCAGGGAAGAGAAAGGAAGCCCCAGAAGTCAGGGGGTGGGTGTGGGGGGAAGCATGCTTAGGTTCCGAGCAGCACCAGAAAGAAAGAGGCAGAAAAGCGGGAAAGGAAAAGTTGTGTCCTTTGAACTCAGGCTCCAGAAAGGTAGGAAGACCCAGCTGACCCTCACAGTGACTCCTGGGAACTGTACCAGGAAAAGGAGCTCTGGGAAGAAAGAGAGTATCAAGAAAGAGAAAGGGGAGGTTATTCTGCCTGTCTCTTTAGCCTGCCTTAAAGTGAACTCTGCTTCCTAGGGATGAACCCCTGGCTGAGTGATTGACCTGGCCAACTGAAATGTTGGGTCTCCATGCAGACCAGATTCTGTTCTCTTTACCAGAGTTTTCCTTTTTTCTTTCTTTCTTTCTTTCTTTCTTTCTTTCTCTCTCTCTCTTTCTTTCTTTCTTTCTTTCTTTCTTTCTTTCTTTCTTTCTTTCTTTCTTTCTTCCTTCCTTCCTTCCTTCCTTCCTCTCTCTCTCTCTCTCTTTCTTTCTTTCCTTCTTTCCTTCTTTCTTCCCTTCCTTCCTTCCTTCTTTCTTTCTTTCCTTCTTTTCTTTTCTTTTCTTATTTTTTTTTGAGCTGAGGATTGAACCCAGGGCCCTGTGCTTGCTAGGCAAGCACTCTAGTACTGAGCTAAATCCCCCAGAGTTTTTCTTAATGAGCCTTTGTTATAACTAAATCACAATCTGTAAAAGTCACAAGATTGTGAAGATTAAATAAAATCTAGAAATGTCGGAGAAGCTATACTCATGAAGTCTCATCATCACAGCTGCTTACACAAACCCTG
The DNA here is from genome assembly GCF_004664715.2 of Peromyscus leucopus. Lineage (NCBI taxonomy): Eukaryota > Metazoa > Chordata > Mammalia > Rodentia > Cricetidae > Peromyscus > Peromyscus leucopus. Next base: position 87,307,893 of record NC_051070.1, on the reverse strand, counting down.
AACAAGGACAACACAGTAGACATGGGAAAAGAGGAGTCTTATGGGGTGCTGACCCTAGATAAAGAATTCCAGGCAACTGAGGAGTAAGGAGAGCAGAGTGGGATTAACACTCTGCCCCAGGGAAGAGCACAGCCAAATGGTCAGCCCTGAATTCACAGGACAGGCTGTTCTTATACAGCCAGGAAAATATCTACAGCTACCTACATATGTATATATATATATACATATGTAGGTAGCTGTAGATATTTATATATACACCTATATACATGTATGGATAGTTATAAATTGATATATGAAACAAAGAAATAGGGACCATGCATTTGAGATAGTGCAAGGTAGAGCATATGGGAAGGATTGGAGGGGGGAAAGGGGAAGAGAAAACAATGTTATATTTTAATTTCAAAAACTTTTTTTTAATTTAAGAAAAAAGTAAGGTCTTGACAGTGCTGAGCACCGAGGAAAGTGCTGTGGCTCTGTGAATGAGAGATAAAATCCAGACTTCCTGATTGTGATGTGAGCACTTGATTATGTAAGGCACAGCTCTGCTAACTTCCTGAGATGGAATAGGAATGTAATTGGTAGAAGCACCCAGGTGGCAGGCCTCTGCCCTCTCTTCTTGGCTCTTTTCCATGTGTGACGTGAACACACAGGAGTCTCCTCTGCTAGCCCTCCATTATTGATCAGGAATATTTGTAATCAGTGACACGTGTAGCAGATATAAATCTGTGGCTCTTCCCCCAGATCGCTTCAGGGCCAGTTATACAGCTGGGACCCCTTAAAGCATCAGCTCTTAAGAACAGAGATGGGTCGCTTCTCCAGCCTTTCCCTTTCACACATTTCAGGCTTCTTGGGATTTCTTGACAGTGCAGGGACAATGACTTTTGATACCAGTCGATGCAAAGCTAATTAATTTACTTCACCATTTCCATGGGCTCAAACTGCCCAGGGTTTCAGATGATTTGTTGTTGTTGTTGTTTGTTTTCACCTTTCAGGAGCCTCTTCTTTGTCTCCCTTTTACAAGTGGACTAATTAGCTCCTGATGACTTCATCTGTTGATGGAATTTGGATTGTGGCTGTTGTGGAGCACTGAACCTCTACTGATTGCTCTTACCAACTGTGGGACCTCCAGGACCCTTAGAATGAGTGGGGGAAATCACCTATGTGTGTGCCAGTGTTTGTGTTCGTCTGTGGATTTGTATCTCTATTATTGTCCACACATATTGATATATCATAGAATGGGGTGAAAAGAAAAATTGGTCCACAAAAATTATTCTCAACTTAGATGCCATATTTAAAATAATAAGCAAGGCTGGAGAGATGGCTCTACCTTTAAAAATGAGTATTGCTTTTAAAACGGACCCAAGTTTGATTCCAAGTAACCACATTAGAGGTTCACAACTGCTTGTAACTTCAGCTCCAGGAGATCCAACTCCTGCTTCTGACTTCCACAGGCAATTGTATTCACATGTACATACTCTATGCAGAAACACATGCATACAGAAAATAAAAATAAAAACAAATCTGTTTTAAATAAATAAATAAATAAATAACAAGCCATCATGACAGTATTCGTCAAATTATATTAATCTTTTCTTTGATTTTATATTTGGAAGTATTTGAGGATTATTTCATGGACCACAGATTACACTTAGTTTCATGGTGATGTAATTTAAATATAGCATTCATAGAATTTGTATAATGTAGTTGAGAACAGAGAGTCTCCATTGGCTGGTCTGGGTTTGATATTAGCTCTGAACCTTATAGAGGAGGGTATGAATTATGTGAATTCCTCGAGTTTCAAGATCCCTAACTGTAAAATGAGATCATGATAATCTATGACAATCATAACTGTTCAAACAATAGTTTGATATCACTATACACCTCTTTAACAGTCCCAAGGCACAACACCAACAGGAATGACACCAAACAGGAGATCAACAGTGCGCTCACTTATTGCACGTGGGAATATAAAGTGGTACAAAATTGCAGAACATAGTTTGGCTGTTCCTTTAAAAATGAAGCACACCATGCAATCCAACAGCTGGATTCTCTGGTATTTGCACAAACGAGTTCCAAACTTAAGTTTGCAAAAACTTGCAAAGAAACTCTATAGCAGTTTTGTGCATGAATGCCAAACTTGGAAGCTGCCCAAGTGTCCTTGAGTAGATGAGTGGATAAGTGTTCTTTGCTCCATCTAAACAATGAAATATTATTTAAGACTAAATAGAAATGAGGCATCAGCTCATGAAAGAACATGGAGGAAAGCTAAATGCATATGTTCTTTTGTTAATGGATGTGTGTGTTCCTGAGTACATATGCGTATATTGTGTTCATGAGAATAGAGGCCAGAGGACAAACTCAGGTGTATCCTCGGGAATGATGTCCACCTCCTTTGAATCAAGGTTTTTCTTTTTGTAAGCTTGAAGCTTACAAATTAGACTGGACTATCTCGCCAGCGAGCCTCGGGAATCCTTCTGTCTCCATTCCCCCAGCTCTGGAGTTGCAGGCACAAACTATCAAACCCAGCTTTTTTTTTTTTTTTTTTTTTTTTTTTTTTTTTTTTTTTTTTTTTCTGATGATTTCTGAGGGTGGAACTGAGTTCCTCATGCTTTCTGCATGGTCCAAATGTTATCTAACAAAACAACAGGCTATGTGATTTTGATGATGACTGGCTGGAAAAGGCAAACTTTGAAGGCAATTTGGTAAGAACAGTGCTTATCAGGGTGTGGGGGAAGGGAAGGATTAACATATATATCATAGAAGTTAAAGGCAGTAGTGTGCTACTATAGTGTTAGAAGTGTGTCATCTGTACAGATCTATAAAATATATTACCAAGTCTGGACTCTGCCTGACAATAGAGTATGTAGATTCATAAACTGTGACACTTATTCCACTTGGCTCAGGATGCTAATGATAGAGCCAATAAGCAGGGGTTATATGAAATATTCTGTTACCTCTTCACTTTTTCCATGAACCTATAGCTTTTCCTTTAAAAGAGCCAGTTTTAAATGAGTCTTCATGTGGAATGTGTGGAATGTATTTCTCAGCACAGAAGTGGGTTGTGGGTACTTGTCTGGTTGCTTATGGTCCTGTTTCCCTTTGGTTGTGTGTTCCCTGTTCTGTCCTCTACCCCAAGAACAAGGCATCAAGGGAGAGTCTAGAACTGTAAAAGCGTACGTGGAAGATCTCCAGCTGGTTTACTTAGGAAAGGGGAATGTGACTAGCTGGAGGGCCATGTGATGGCGACCTGGACTCTCCCTGCATTTAATGATTCTATATGATTTTCAAAGGCTACTCAGTATAACAGCTTTATAATTAAAACACTTAGAAATAACTAATATCACTGCATGGGGTAATCTTACATCTGTCTACATAGACACTCATGCAGTGTGCATTAGAACAGGATTAAGGTGGAAAACAGAACTATGTTGACAGACATGTGTGCCTGTTCTTTGCGTCTTAATTGGAAAAGTCCCACTGATTTGTTTTGAAAGTGATGACTTATTTCATGTTATTAGAAGCTGAAAAGAGCTTTAATGGTAAAGTTCAAAACTACTAACAAAATAATGAGCTTGGCGCCACTGGGGACAAGATAAACTCTGATGAGAGCAGCAGTTTTCAGAGTGACATTTCTATCATTTTTGGTAAGACTCTGTTGTCCATTGAGAACACTAACAAATTTAATGTGTATGATTTGGTGTGCAGGGGCCTTCTCTGTATTGTAGATGCTGAGAATAAAGCTAAGCATTGCTTGAATTGTATCAAATGAACAGACTCGAAGTTGGCCAGACCTAGGCCCAAACTCTAGGTCTTCTGTCCAATAGCCATTTAAAGCTAACAAAGTCAATAGGCCTCTATGACTTGTTTTTAATTTATTTATTTTATTTGTTTAACTTACATGCATGCATAAGGACCTGTGTGCAGATATGTGCACATGAGTGCACTCTCCTAGAATCCAGAAAAGGGCATCTAATCCTCTGGAGTTTTAAAGCTGATTTTGTGTCGCCTACCATATATGCTGGGAACTGAAAAACAGGTGCTATGGAGGAGCAGTGTGTTCTCTTAGCCCCTGAGCCAGATGTCAGAGACTTGGATTTATTGTTCATAAAATGTGGTTGAAAATAGGTCTCTTATGTAAGAGTTGTAAAGATAAAGTGTGATAAAACAAGTGAAATACCAAACAGTTCTGACCCACAAGAATGCTCTGTTTATATATCTAATCTTAATGTTTTCTATTAAGGGCTGCATTTTAACTGACATTTAACTAGTAGCTAATGGGCTATGGAAGTTTGAGTTAATGAATAACTAATGAGGTTTAAATGGGTTTTGTGTTACAAGATCTTCTACACCCTCTCCCACCATAAGTATTATCGACTGTACCTTCCATGTGTGAGAACTTTGAACAGCTCATTGGGTAGACTCAGTCAGATCCATCATATCCCAGGACCACAAAGAACCATTGATCACAGCTTTGTCATCAATGTCCAAATACAGAATAGAGGAAAACCTGCTTTTAAAATTGGGTTTTTGTCTGCAGCCCCTAGTAAACAATGAGACTGGAAGACTCCGAAGTAGGAAGAGGCACTGGCAATGAACCAGCCTCTTCTGAGGAACGGGACCTCTGGTGGGCTCAGAGTCTCCACCGCTCCTGCTGTCCTTCGCAGAGCCTCTTTACTGCCTCATTTGAGGATACAGAAAGTCTCTTGCTTAAATCATGCCTGCAAGGTGCCTTTCCTCAGTCACTCATGAACCCTCCAGCTCTTGCTCCTCACATCAGTATTGAGTTCAGGAGCTGAGCAGAATGGCAACCTGGTTTTAATTGATATCTAAAGTAAGACTCCTTGTGGTATTTTCTGTCCCTAACTTCTTTGCCTAGGAAATCTGAGCGTGTATCGCCTCATTAACGTTAATGGCTTAACCTTTCACTGTTTGCCTGTGTGCGATTAACCACCTTCTCTGCAGTGTGTAAAACTGAAGAGGAGAAACCCACCACATTCTTTACGGAGGCCTTGGGTCACTCAGGGTCAGGTAGTCTCTTGATTTCATTTTAATGAGATAATGCCAGGAAACAGTGAAGCCTTCCATTACCTCAAAGAAAAGCACCCCAAAAGTAGCCATTGGTCCTCCAAAATATTTAGACATCTACAATATCTGAATTAATGGTGACATTGATGAAGAGGCTGAGCTGCCAATTCAAATCTGCTAAGACATCTGTCCCCTGATAATGGGGAAGATGAAAGCTTCCTCCTACACAAGTGTAAAACAGGGCATATTTGCTTTTGTAGTTTACAAGGAAATAATGAATGCTTTGTGTTAAATCTTTCCTCTTCCAGGGAACAGGCCTTCACCTTTCTAATTTTTATTGAATTAACTGCCAGCAGGCAGAGAATTTTATGTTACCCTTTAGCCCAAAAAGATTTTTAAGTGCATATATTTAATTATATATGTACAGAAAACTAACAAAAACCAATATGTGTTTTCATGTGCATGTGTGAACATTTGTAAATATGTGTATGTGTTTGTATGTGTGTATATGCACATGCACACATACTTGTGTTTTCTTCACTGTGGAAGTTAACACGTTTTTCATTCTGTGATCTACTCATAGTCTGTGTGATCAATTCAGATTAATTTCTTTCTTTTTGCCATTTTGTACCATATTGTTTCTTGTTGTATAGCTCAGGCCACTCTCAAAACTTATAATCCTCCTGCCTCAGTCCTCAGTGCTGGAATTATAGTTGTGAGCCTGGGTGCATGGCCTCAGAATAATTTACCTTCCCTTTGGAAGCAATGGGGTCTTTCTCATAGAGAATCAAAAAAGTTCTCTCTTGCTCTGGACTGGAAACCAACTAGCTCCTTCTTGGAACATTTGCCTCTTGATCTGTCCTTTCATACAGTCTGTTTCATACAGCTTGCTGGTTTGCTTGGTAAATGGATTGCCTTTTTCCTTTCCATTTCTCTGTACTTTCAGGACTAAGAAATAGTTTACAGGCCATCAATAACAGGAGAGTCTCTAATTTCATGTCCAGGAGAGTCTCTCCAGCCATGCGTGTGTTGCCTGCCCAACCATTTCATCTTCCTCTTGTGTTTTTAACAATGGGGGATTCTTATTTCTGAACAAACAACCATACATGTTAGCTTGAGGAGAATTTGCCTATTCTCTCTAGAGAGAATCCATATGATAATAAGATTTATTTCATTTCAGATCAAGTGATATTTGAATGAACAGAAACACAAAGTCAAAAGAGGATGACAGATATTGAGAAATGCCGAGATTGGATGATAAGAGAGACCCAGTGCTATACCTTCTCTCCCGTATGTTTCACTGTCCCTGGGCATGGAAGGGATTTTCTCAGCAATGCTGCTGCCCTTGCGAAACTGTTGAGTGGCGTTTCCATGGCAGCACACTGAGGGCTACCTTATCCAGCAGGTTACATGCAGTCACCCAAGGTAACCAGACTGGGAACGTTTGCCTTCCTGCTTCATCACCCCATCTCTAAGGAATCTTTAACATCAGTGCTTGGGATTTCATGGGGAACAATTCCTATGTTTCAACATTATTTTAAAAGGTTTCAGCATTACTGAAGTTGTTCAAAAACCCTGAAACCTGTCAAAAGTTTAATAGGCTATCTACTCACCTTCTGGGCAACCCCATCTTCATAAATACAAATATATTAAAATATAATTGCGGAGAAGATTCTGGGAAGATGATAAGCAAGAATGAATGAGAATGCTGAGTCCTTCCATACACAGCAACCACAATGAAAGAACCTGTGTGGTCTAACTGTACAGGATGAGGGTTCAGCACATCAGTGCAAGGTTCAGGCCATACATTGCTAGTTTATTTGGAACAACTTTGGCACTTAGCATAGCAGAAACTATTCATTCTTTTCCCTCTCTACTTATTTTTTTTCATAGCTACTTTTCATGGTATTACTTTGTTGATTTCTTTTTCATTTAAGTTCATTATTATTTTTAAAAATGTTACTGTTTTTTGTCAGTTAATTTTTCTTTTTATCCTATAATTTTGTTAAATTCCCTGCAGCTCTAACACTTGTTTGATGGAATCTTTAGATTTTTTTTATGCATATACAGCAATGTTATCTGGAATCCAGGATGATTTTGACTCTTTCTTTCCAGTATGAATATCCTTCAGTTCTCTCCTGAATAACAGGTTTGGCTTGAACTTCTCATACTCTGCTGAGTGACAGTGGTGGAGGCAGACACCCCTGTCCTGTTCCAGTGTTCCCAGTGTGTCATCGTGCGGGCTGTATGATATTGACTTTATTGTGTAAGGATACATTGTTGAAAGTTATTGTTATAAGTCCAGGGTAGGAGGGAGGCCTCGTTCAGCTTGTTTCCCCAGTTTCTGTTCCCTGGAAAATCAGTGTTGTGATTGCATGTGAAATGGGGGACCCCTCCCAGTGTCCTTACCCTCCTGGGGCCCACTTATTCTACACCCTCTCCCCAAGTCCCCAACCTACCTCCTTCTGAGAAAAACTGGACATGAGGGATGGGGAGGGGAGCTGGCCAGAGGAGGACCTTTTCTATGGCATTAGATGGAGATGGACAGCTGGGTTCCCCACCAATTCCACCTTCTTCCAAACTCCTGACAACATCCAATCAGGGTTTGAGCCTCCTCATTCCCTTGGCACCCCTTGGTGAATCCTTGGTGATGATTTTAGCAACTTCAGGAGTAAATGACAATTCTCATGGGGAAAAAAAAAAAGAAAATTATTGTTATAAAATAACAGCAGTGTCTTATGTTTGTGTTCAAACTAGTTCAAGGAACCTATAGGAGTGACTGATACCATCTACCTTCCACCTCACCCTCTTTGTGATCTCATAGGAGGACATCACTACTGTTACATGATTATATTTTATTTAAAAGACAATTCTGAATTCAATATTTCAGTACGAAATCTCTTATTTTTTAATTGTTGGTAACAAATTCAATTTTTTTCAAGACAGTTTTTCTGTGTAACAGCACTGGCTGTCATAGAACTCGCCTTGTAGACAAGGCTGGTCTTGAACTAACAGAGATCTGCCTGCCTCTGCCTCCTGAATGTTGGTATTAAAGGTGTGCACCTGTAGCTGAAGTTTTCCTGTGTCCCACTTGGCCCATGGTTAGGACAAATCTCTCTCACCCGCCAGTCCTGCAGTGACTTGGACCCAAGTAAACACACAGAGGCTTGTTTTAATTAAAACTGTTCAGCCATTAGCTCAGGCCTACCACTGACTAGCTCTTACATTTAAACTAACCCATAATTCTTATTTATGTTTAGCTTGGTACTTTTTCTTAGTTTTGCCTTCACATCTTGCTTCTTCTGTGTCTGGCTGGTGACTCCTGACTCAGCCTTCCTGTTCCCAGGATTCTCTTCTCTGCTTGTCCTGCTTATACTTCCTGCTTATACTGGCTACTAGTCAATCAGCATTTTATTTATTAACCAATCAGAGCAACACATTCATAGCATACAGAGTGATATCCACAACACTTTCCCTTTTCTTTTTTTTTCAAAAAGGAAGGTTTTAACTTTCACATAGTAAAATTACATATAACAAAACAATTATCAAGCAAGAATTATAGTTACAATATCTAGTCTATTTATAATATCTAGTCTATTTGTATTTGGCAAAATTAAAGAAGATATGCTACCTATCCTGTATTTGTGAGTCTAAGATTTCATATCTAACTTATCCTTTATCATAACTAAGGAAATTATAACTATCTAGTCTTCAACTACATCAAAGACCCCAGAAGGATATAATATTACCTAAAAAAAAAAACAGGAAATGCATTGTAAGCAACTTCCAAATATCTAGAATGACAGAGACAACTGTCTGCCTGGACAGTGATCCAAAGTTCCTCTGCAATGTTAGGGCATGCATCTTCAGCCCACAGGCCTAAAGTCTCTCAGACACCTCTCTTGGTGTCCTGTAGAATGTCTGGCAGTTTCTTCTGTGAAGCAGGAACCTGAAGGACCATTTTGCCAAACAAAGTTCAATGGTCACCCTCCTATGGGTCCTGCACGTCCAGTTGATACATCATTTTGTCAAATAGTCCAGGCAAGAACAGTTTCTTGCCCAATTGGCTATTTTTGCCAAGAAGAAGATAAACTCCATATAGAATGTCTTCGATGCCCATCCTCCTCTCTTAAGTAAATTGGTGCTGCCAGGAGCAGACATGTCTCACTGTCCAGAAAGTCTAAATTTTTAAAACATTTTGAATGTCATATTCTGTAGGTCTTTGAAGTATTTGAAGATTACCTACTTAATTGAATTTTATCTATGTATATCTAGAAAACTTAACATGACTATAAGTTTGACTATCATAGAAGACTAATTATTAATCTGTATTTTTAAATTATGTATTACAATCTAAATGAGGTACATAAATATAATACCTCAAATGAGAGTAGAAATATATATACAGTATAATGAAATTAAGTTTAAACTTGTATCAATAAACTAAAATCCATAGCAATGTAAAACATTTTTAAACAAGTTGTTGCTTTTTAAAAGTAGGTTTATTAATCTACCCTTTCATCCTATCATATCTATACTATCCCCTTTTCTTCTTTGGAAAGAGATTGCATTTATAATCAACCTGCTTTAAATAAAAATATTGGTTTTCCTCTGTCCCACACCAGAGGGCTCTTCTGACATAGGACAGAAGAATCTCTCAACTTTTTTTTTTTGTCTTAGCAATATGCTTGGGTTTAGAAAAGGAGTGAGCCAATTCCATCTCCAAAGCCAGCTTGGTATATTTGGGAATTTGGGCGAAGCTTCTCATGCTATTTCCTGCTGGATGAGGGCAATGTATTTTTTAAAACTATCTATTTCTCTATATAATTGCATATATGACTTTTTGTCTCTCTTCCAAGTCTATGTACATTTTTACACACATTGTAAACCATTTAGAGGTTTATCCCATCTGAATCTGTTTTATTGTGAATCTATTGCTTTAAACTGTAGCTTTCTCTACCCACCTCAACTTCCCAACATGGTGGTGGTACGTTTACTGCCAGCTCTGGGTCTGGAAGCCATCAACTCTCAGAAGCAGCAGGTCTATGCTTCTATCAAAGCTGCATGTAGCCCAAAAACCTCTTTTATTTTTGTTGTTTTTGTTTTTGTTTTGCTTTGTTTCTTGTCTATACTAGCAAAGGCTAAATCCACCATGCAGCACAATGTATGGCTTGCAGATGCATTATTCCTGCCATGCTGCAGGTCAAGCCTGCATGCCACAAACCTGCCATAGAGTAGCTCAAACCCACATGTTGCAGCATCTCACCACCCGTATGAGACATAAAGCAAGAACCTGCTTTGGGCTCTATTTAGAATTACTTATTAAATATTATCAGGTTTTAGATGGAAATTCAAGCCATTGGGCACCATTTTAGCTGAAGTTTTTCTGTGTCCACTGAGCTCCTGCAGCCACTCAGACCCAAGTAAACACACAGAGACTTATATTACTTATAAACTGTATGGCCGTGGCAGAATTCTTGCTATCTAGTTCTTATGTCTTAACCCATTTTAGCCTTCAGTTCCTTTTTAATGCATTATAAAGATCCAATTAATCCCCATATTTTCTGCTAGATAAGACAAATATGAGACATTTTCATTATTTTATTATCATGAAGTTACACTTTTGGCTTTGGAAAATGCTTGCTGTAAAAGCATGAAGACTTGAGCTTAGATTTCCAACACCCACATAAATAAACAACAGGAAAGTCAACTGCTGAAATAACTTTGTGGGAAAAGGTACCTGTGGCCATGCACAATGGTCTGAGTTTGATCCCCAGAACACACATGGTAGAAGTAGAAAACCAAGTCCCACAAGTTGTCCTCTGATGTCTCTCTCTCTCTCTCTCTCTCTCTCTCTCTCTCTCTCTCTCTCACACACACACACACACACACACACACACACACACACACACTTTCTGTAAATGAAAAAAAAAAACAATGCAATAAAGTAAAGTAAATAAATAGCCAGGTACATCAGTGCATATTTGTAATCTCAATGCTGAATGAGGTGAAACAGTAGTATTCCTGAGGATTTTAGGCCAGCTAGTCAAACTAAATCAGAACATTCCAGGTCCATGGAGAGAACCTGCCTCAAAAAATGAGGTGACAATGATTGGGGGAAACACCTGACATGAAGCAACTGCACACACGGACATGGAAGTGCATGCACACCGGAGCACAAACAGAAATATACACACATGCACACAAAAAAGAAAATAACTTTAAAACAAAAGTTACCAAGATATCAAGAGAGGAATTTGGAGAGAAAGGATATGCAAGATCGGGCAAGTGTTTTTCTTCAGGAGCAAGGTGGAAGTAAGATGCCCACCCTTGGTAATTACCTGGAGCTGAAGAAGAACCAATCCCAGAGGTGATGTGTGCCCTCTAGTGAGTCTGCCTGTGGCCTCTGCAGCCTCAGTTTCTGTAGGCTGGATATTGAAAAGGAAGCTTCTGACTAAAAGAGATGTGGAAAAGCAGCAAGCTGCAAAGCCAGTGAGGTGATATCCTTAAGAGTGAGGTTCAGTGAGGACTTCTCACTGAGGGGCCTTGTCACATCAAGCATTTAACACAGGCGTGACAGACATGTAGAAAATACTGGAGCTAGAAAGGACAAGATGTCCTGATGGATTCCCTCCTCCCACCCCCCATTCATATCTAATGTCAGTTATCCTCTGAATCCTGCCATGGAAACATAAGGAACTATGATGTGGAAGTTGTTACACAAGTCAATTAAATGTCTCACTGCTGTGCATTAAAGAGTTAGGATACAGATTCAGTAGAGCAAGCAAGTGTCTCATCCAGAGGAGAAAACTGAAATGACCATGGGCCACCAGAAGCTGAGACAGATCCCCAGATCTCCTAGAAATTTGAGTCTGTGCATTTTCTGTGGAAAGCACAGGATGGGGGACCAGACATATCTAGGTGGTCAGTGAACCTGAAGCTAGTCAGCCTAAGGAGGGAGACCTAAGAAGTCTCGGTATAGAGCAAGGGAACCTCAAACTGGTTAGAGAGGGGGTAGAGCAGAAGCTTCTCAAAGGTGAAAATGGGAGCGTTGTGCAGCTTACAAGGCTTAGTCATGATGGGCCTGTGGACCACTGATACTCCCTCAGAGAAGGAGGGCATGGGAAAGGCATCTCTCACTTGAGATTTTAGCCACAGCCATCTGTATGCAATTCTGCCCTAACTGCATGTAGCTTCAGGAGATGCTAGGGTGTGATAAGCTGGAGGAAGTTCATTGGAGAGAAACTCTGTACGTGTTGAGGAAGCCATCATCCATGCTGTGTGGATGCTTCGAGTGTCATCCACACTTCTACCAGTAACTCCTCACCCATGGTCTGTAAGGAAAGCCAATAAACTCATTGGTCCTTAGGGGTAAACTCTGGTGGAATTGTACTTTGGTTTGTGGTTGAGACCTCGTGAGGAGCAAGGCAATGTGTTTACATCTCCCTAGAAAAGGAATGATCTCTTTTTGTGTGCTTGTTTTGTTTTTAGAGACAAGCTTTCTCTGTATAGCCCTGGCTATCCTAGAACTCTCTTTGTAGAGCAGACTAACCTCAATGCAGAGATCCACCTATGTCTGCCTCCCAAGTGCTGGGATTATAGATGCGTGCCACTATACCTTGTTTAGAGAAGGAATTACCTTCATAGTAGAAAGAGGGAATGGATACAGAGGTGCTGAAAAGGAGTGGCAAAGGAACTTTCTGGACTCTGAATGTGAGGCAGTGGGTGGGAACAGGTGATGGTGCCATGCTTTGTTCTAAGCATCTGACCTGTGCTGCCTGGCTTGCCACAGCTAGAGCCCTCACAGTAGATGCCTTCATTGTTGCTACCTGTCCCCTCCAGCTTTGTCACTGGAGAAACAGAATGCAGGAGGTTAGGAACTTCCTCAAGGTCCCATTGCTCACAGATGCTAGAGGTAGAACCCAAAGCCACAGTTCTGACCCTACCCTTGTTCTCTTGCCTGCTATGGTGGTTTGAATGAGGATGGCCCCACAGGCTCATATTTTAGTGTTTGGTTCCCAGCTGGTGGACTGTTTAGGAGGGATTAGAAGTGTGGTCTTGAGTGGTGTGGCCCTGTTGGAGGAGATATGTCACTGGGGATGAGTTTTGATGCCAGCTCCAGTGTCCCTCTCTCTGCTTACTATCTGAAGATCACAATGCTCTCAACTACTGCTCCAGTGTCATGTCTGATTGCTTCCTGTCATGATAATAATGGACCCTCTGAAACTGTAATCAAGCCCTCAATTAAATGCCTTGGCCATGCATCAATATAGAAAATCAGCTCTCTCAATATGAAATAAACCAACTATCTCAAACAGTGAGAGATTTATAAGAGATTTCATGACAACATGTATTAGTTCAAGAGGTGGTAACTTAAACTTAATCTGTTTCCTGTGCTCTGGCGCTACTCAGCCATGTTGTAAATAGAATAGCATGCCCTGAGAATTGCCTGAAGATGCCTTTATGGTGCAGTGTTTCCTAAGCTCATTTGGAAAAACCTCTTTTCTCATAGAAAACTTACTTTGTGTTTCTCCAAGCATTAGTTTTGCTCAGAATGTGCTTGCAGAAATGATAGCATAAGCATATAGTGCATTAAGAATTAGAAATAGCCTCAGGACAAGCAAAACCTTACTATGTGGGGTGAGAATATGTCTCAATTACAAGCCTGGGCCATTCCAGTCTTTGCAGGAGTCTCATTTGCTCATTGCTCAGACCTGCAGTGCTGTGCACTGCCCCCACCCACCCACCCACACCCCAGCTTCATCTCTACATTTCTCCTGATGGGCAGCTTCCTGCTGAGCCCCTAACACCCTGTGCCGAAGTTCTCTCCCTAGCCGGAAGTGGCTGCACCTGTTAACAGCCTGGACTCAATTACTCTAAAAATTTGGATTCAGCTGACAGTCTAAAGCAGCAGTCCTTGAGCCCATTCACTCCATAATAATCTGATCTCAAATGACACTCCTAAAGAGGACACAAGCCGCATTCTCACACAGCAAAACCTGAGGGCCAAGTCATCTGGCATTTGCACAGGTCAGCTGGATGAAAGAAAGAATGCTGAGTGTGTTCACTGGGTACTATGGCATCTGACATTCTTGCCAGCCAGCTGCCATCCACCTACCATTTGAAATAGTACAAATGTGCCTGGGCAGCACCAAACTTTGACAGGACTTGGTGTGGCTCGTTATCTTCCTTGAGTAGCAGATACAATCGGTTTGAAGACCCAGTGTAACTAACAGTATGGGGTGGTGCAGCAGAGCTGCCTGTGAGACCTGGAGAATTCTGCAGAATTGCCTAGTGTCTTGCAGGAGCCCCTCTTCTATGCTGAGAATGAACAGGTTCTTCTAATCTTCTAAGTCTTGATCTGAAAGTCTTACCTGTTTCATAAACATAGGGGAAGACTCTCTCTTGGGTATGGCATCCATAGAGATCTTTGAGATAAAGGAGTGATAGGGAGCCAGACATAATGGATAAGGATGAGATGCCAATGAAGACAATATTTGTAGTGATGTTTGGTAACCATCTTCTCCTGAGTGATTTTTGTGCCCCTACTTCACTCTCAAGCTGTCACGACTCCTCTTTCTTCATTGCTGTTTCTTTCTTTCTTTTTTTTTTTTTTTTTTTTTTTTTTGGTTTTTCGAGACAGGGTTTCTCTGCGTAGTTTTGTGCCTTTCTTGGAGCTCACTTGGTAGCCCAGGCTGGCCTCGAACTCATAGCGATCCGCCTGGCTCTGCCTCCCGAGTGCTGGGATTAAAGTCGTGCGCCACCACCGCCCGGCTTTCATTGCTGTTTCTTAAGTGTGTGTACCACATGGCTAAATTTAATCACCCAGTATCGTTCCATTAAGGCCCTGGAATTTCTTCATAAAATTACAGAGAACTAATCAGCTTAATGAGCCAGTGGTCTTCGGATATGTAAGTCCTTGCTTCTAATGTTGCTAAGAAGAGGCTTCTCATAGAGTGCTATGATACTTGGGGGTAAATCTCATCCCAGCAAATAAGTTTTGAGCTAGTCTATAAGGAGGACACATATATTCAGTATATTCAATCTTTAAGGTCTGTTGGCTTTGGGTAGGTTGGAATGCAATCCTTTGTGTATGGAAACTCACAGATCTACCCATAGAAATTGACTTGCTCATGATGGTCCAGGATGCTATCCATAATAATGTTGAAAAGCATTCAAGCTTCAGTATAATTCTTCTCTTTTTGTCATTGCAATTACAGAAGGAATGGTCCCAACAAATACTCATTATATAGGTGAATGAAGAGTAGGAAGGAGAATTTTGTGTGTGCACACAATAACCTCAACACAGACAGAGGGAAAAGCTAGAAAACTCTATTGATGAAGAAAGGAATGCTAGTCTCACTTTTTCTCTGCACCTAAAGAAGATTAGGTTTTGTGTGATGTCCAAAAGCATTACCCAGAACCTAAAAGCTGAGTCCATTAAGAAAGGAAATTAGAAAATCTATGATAATGACTATTTTGGCCCATGCTGATATAAGTCAGAGGGCTTTGATCCACATAATCAATGTGTTGAGATTGCAACTCTTAGGGAAATACTGACTTTGCAAAGGCACTTACGGAACTATCTGGGTGAGGGGGGTGGGTGGTTTCTATGTGCATCTGCTCAAAGGTGAGTTGATCAGTTTCAGCTTGAGTAAAGGGCACAATGTATTAGTAATTTTAAAAGACAGGATTCTGTTAGGAAGTTTCGCTCATTGATTTCTAATGGTTCACTTAAGTAAATTTTGCATGTGCAGGTAGACATTCAGATCTGTATCTCTACAGACTTGTATACTGACAGATCTTTCTAGACATTTGGAGTTCTCTGTTACAGACAGAATGCTTATGTTCCTCCAAGATGAGTTGAAAAATATTGTAATCTCATCATTGTGATTTCCATGAGAACAGAACCTCTCAAACGGGACTAGTGCCCTCATTAAGATGGAAAGCTAGCTCCCTCTCTGCCCTATGAGAGTACAGTGGAAACTCCACTCCATAGGCTCTAGCATGGAAGCAGGCCCTCACAAGAACCCAGCAGTGTGTGCACACTGACCAGTCTTCCTGTTTAGTGTTTATTATATGCACTTTGCCAGACACAGAGCAATGTACTACTGTGCATTGTCTTTTAACTTCATAGGACATCATGCATTTCAATCCCATTCATTTCCTGTCCCTTCATATCCTTCCTCTGCCCTTACAACTTCCCTTTAAGAGTAAAATTAAAATAAATTTAAGAGGAAAAAAAATAAAAGGAAAAAAGTCCCTTCATGGAAGCTGCAGTGGGACACCGTGAGTCACACAGTAAACCCTTCTGTCCATAGGACTTTATGTGAAGTGTTCATTGCCAAGAGTCATTGGTCAATGCTGGACCCTCACTGGGACTCCTCTTGAATATACTGCTATTACCTTGTATCATGGAGACCTTTCAGCTTTGGGTCTGTAGGAATAGCCCCTTCATGTGCTCCAGCAGATCACAGATGGGGTGGATATTGAGGTGGGACAACTCATAACCCTGGTTCTGGGCCTGGGCAGTTGCAGGGTTAGTCAGCCCACCAGCTGTCCCGTCTTCAACACCAGGGTGAGCTCTTCAGCATTGCTCCGGCCAGTTCACCCTTGCAGCTATGAGGGAGGGGTGGGGTCAGTTCTCCTGCTTTCACATCCTCAGGGTCGGCTCTCCCACACCTACACCTCCCGGGATAGCTCCACTGTGCTGCCCAGGAAAGGTGCAGGGGCCACTCTCACAAGTGCTGCAGCTGGTGAGGGCAGGGACCCCTCTCCAGCTCTGATGAGCTCAGAGCCAGCTTTCCCACCAGCCACAGGTGGTGAGGGGCATGGCCAGGTCACCCATGCTCACATTCTAGGAGTGGTTCACACGCACCCAAGTCAATGGGGTTAGTTAGTACAGGGTCCACTTTCTGAAGTACTTTAGCTGTAAGGGGAGGGTCAGCTCCCTTACCCTCCACAGATGCCAGGGCAAGGAGGGGAGAGCATCTTTCCCCCTCCTTCACTACCACATGACAGACAGGGGGTATTATACTTTTATTTTGGGTGACTGTAATTTAACTACATCTTTTCCATTTCCCCTTTCTTCCTTCAATATCTCCCATATAGCCTCTTGCTCCTCATTTCAAATTCATTGCCTTTTTCTTTAACACACACACACACACACACACACACACACACACACACACACACACCATACAATCTGCTTAGTTTGTATAATGTTTCTTGTGTGTATATGTCTTTAAGGCTGACCATTTGGTATTGAATAACTGTGGGAGTCTGTGGGAGTCCTGCTCCAACCTGTTGAAGGGTTCTTGGGTGGAGGAGAAAGGAATGAGAAAATATTAGGTAGAAAGATAGAAATAGATGATAAGAAAGACAGAGACACAGGATACACAGGATAGCTTTGGAAGGGCCCTAGGTTAATACCCAGTTACCCAGAGGTTTATTCAAAAGGGCTTTTTATAATATGCCAAGGGAAGAGGCAAAAGACCTCCCCCTATCAAAATTAAAGTACAATGTACAGCCAAGTGTAGACCCTTCAAAATACCTGGTAACCACACCTGTGGCCAAATCATCCCATTATGCAGCCCTGCCGGGTCAAGCAGGCTGATTCTCTGACCTTGAGTAAGGTCTCACTAGAGAGCCTCTGTGGGTCTCCAGAGATAACCAGTTAGTGTGTTCTTCCTTGGAGAAGACGATTTTTCCCATCCCAGCATTCCTTAGTTGCCTCTATTTCTTTGTGTGGGGTGGAGGCCTCATGAGCTTTCTCCCTTCTGCTTTGGCATGGCCATTGGTGTCATCCTTGTACAGGTTGTGTTTAGAAAGCAGTATTGGTGAGACTTCATTGGTGTAGCTTCTCTGACATTTCTACAAGACACAGTCTCAGAGCAAACTTCCTGATCCTCTGGCTTGTATATTCCTTTGCCCCCTCTTCTGAATAATACCTGAGCCTTAGGTGCAGGAGTTATGGTATAGGTATGTCATTTGGGACTGGGCTCCACAGCTCTACGTTTTGATTAGTTGTGATTTTTTTGTAATAATCTCCATATTTTGTAAAGAGAAATTTCCTTTATGAGAAGTGAGAACTACACTTAATCTGTGTATCTGGACAAATATTGAGAATGTAGGTAGGGATTATGCTGTTTTAATACAGTAACAGCTGTAGGTTCTCCTCTAAGATCCATGACTTCACTAGCCCTGGTTAGTTGACTAGGTTTCCAGTACCAGGCATGATTTCCTTCTTATTGAATGAGCCTCAAGTCAAATTAGAGAGGTATTGGTTACCACCAAGGTATGTCTGCCACTATTGTACCTGTAGTGTTATTACAGCATGCTGGTCCTTGTTGATACCTCACAATATTTCTTGATTTTATCCTTGTCTAGTAACTTCATGCATGAGTAGGCTTTCATTCAATGCAAGAAAGATAGCCTTAGACATCCACAGATTCAACTGAGAATATGGCATAGACTTTTGTTGTTAAATAATTTGTGCTAAATAATTTGTTGGATGTATCAACAAACAACCTTATGTAAATAATGAATTCTTACTCATAAATCTGTGATTGGTGATGAATCTGATTTATATTCATTTAGAGCCCTAGGCTGATGTAGATGGTCTTCCCCTGGCCATGCTGCCTTAGTGCAGAGGACAAAGTACAAAAGCTTGGACGAATCCTTAGAAGAAACACACTTATTTACATTTCAAAGAAAAAATAAAGTCCCACAGCTAACCTGGCAATGGGGTATGTCATGTCATAGATAAGGTAGAGGTGGTACACCCTCTACTAAGAGGCAGAGAAATGGTTTGAAGCAGAAAATACTACTGACCACAAGAGATAGAATTAAATGGTAGAAGCTAAGCTCTTATGACTCAGTAGTTAAGAAATAGTCAGAGAGATCTAGAAACAACATTTGCCCTGTGACTTATAGCTATGGCTCCTGAAACAAAGACTCTGTCTAATAGTCTATTTATGATAGAGCATAAGGTGTTTTCATAAATTAGCCACTTTTTCCAAATGACAGGAATGAAAGAAAGTATATGAGAAGGTGAAGGCTGCCCACTGTATGTGGAAATGAGAGGTGGCCAAGGCTTTACCCAAACAATGCTTGAGGCCAGGGAAGAGCTGAACCCTATGGGAGCTTAGTTTCTGGACCAAGTAGCATGGGCTCCAGATACGGTACAGATCAGGAAAGAGGGTGGGGTCACAACAGAAAAAAAGGTGGGTCACACAGTTAGAAAAGAATGGCCTAACTTAGCTAGGGGAGACTGCTCTCCTGAGGAGAAATAACAGGATAATGCATTCAGCTACTCCTAGGAAGTAATGACAGTGCTGAGAGTCGGCCATTTTTTCTGCCGTCCCTGCCAGCAATACATAGTCCCTCAGTTATTGGCCATAAAATGATTCCTAGGCCTAGAGAAAATAGTGAGCAATGCTCTTTAAGCTTCCCTGTATCATGTTGCTCTCTAGTAAGTGTTTTGTTTTACAATATGGAGGGTTTTTTTTTTTCTGCTCTTCCCAGTAACTGCTCTGGATTTAGATTATATCCAAGGAGAGACCTCTTCTCTTATACTGTATGAGTATATATGGACTGTGTCTTAATTGTAGTTTTATTGCTGTGAAGAGATACCAAAACCATGACAACTCTTATAAACGAAAACATTTAACTGGGGCTGGCTTACAATTCAGAGGATTAGTCCATTATCATCATGGCAGGAAGCATGGCTGCATGCAGATATGGTACCAGAGAGAGACTTGAGAGTTCTACATCTGGATCCACAGTCAGCAGGAAGTAACAGTGATACACTGGCCAGGCTTGAGCTTCCTCCAACAAAGCCACACCTACTCCAACAAGGCCACACCTCCTAACAGCGCCACTCCCTATGGGCCTATGGGGACCATTTTCATTCAAGCCACCACACACTGTGTGCATGTGTGCCTGTGTGTGGACATATGGAGGTCAGAGGTGAGTGTTTGACATCCTATGTCATCTTTCACTGCCTCATTCCCTGGAGCCAAGGTCTCTCCCTAAACCTGGAACTTACTGTTTCAGCCACTAAGTCACAGCCATCCTCCTACTGATATCTCCCACAGGCCTAGGGTTACAGGGGTGTGTATGGACATGCAGAGCTTTTTACAAGGGTGCTAAAGATTGAACTCATGTACCTGTGCTTAGGCAGCAAGCATGCCTACCCACTGAACTATCTCCCCAGGGACAGCACTGGAGTGACAGGCTTGTACGTGAGTATGCCCAGTTTTTTACATCAGTGCCAAGAACCTAACTCTGGTCCTTATGTTTTTATACAGCAAGCCCTGAGCCACCTCCCTAGCCATCCTTTCACTGATTATTAAGATTATTCAGCAGACACTGTGCTCAGTGGTTGCAGTTCTGTGAAGCTATTGTTGTTGACACTGAAAGAACCTCTGACCCCAAGTGGGAAAAGCAGTTCCTTGTTATGGGGCTGAATAAAGTCGGCAAGGTGAGATGCCATGCTGTATGTGAGTACATTCTGGAGCATTAGCCAGTGCCTGAGGGTGCAGGCTCTGGAGGCAGGGCTTTGGTGTTTGTTCTGCATTCATTGCCTCTTTGGTTTGTGCAAGCTCCTTATGCTAGCTTTTCTCATCGCTGTGACAGACTACCTCACAGAACAACTGAAGGGAAGCTGGGCTTAATTAGGTCATTACTTTCTGAGAGATTTTAACCGATCATGACAGGGAAGGAAGGCAGGGAGATGGATACAGCTCTAGATGCAGGAGTGAGGTGGCGGCTTCCTCACATGGCAGAAGGTAGGAAATAGCTTGGGCTGGACCCAGTGAGTCACTGACTCACATTTTCCAGCAAAGCCTCCTCTTTTAAAGACTCCACAGCTTTTGAAATACTGCCACAAGCCAGGGGGCAGGGGCTTACAATGTGAGCCTCTAAAGGACTTTTCAGTCTCAAATCATAAACCGATTCATCTTTCCAAATCTTCACTGGTCAGGAGATAACTGTCTAGGGTAGTTGCCCTGAAGGCTGTTGGAGATAACCCATTGAAGTCATTTACTAGACACTGCCATAGGATGCTGCTGATAATAAGAATAATGGTGTATCACTGGCAACTCGTGTCAACAATACTCATATAAGTAGGTAGCATTTATTGAGTGCCTTTCATGTACCAGGCATAAAATTCAAGTACATCCTCTCAAGAAACCCAAGAAATAGGTGGGTTATGGTGCTCACCTGTTTTATAGAGGAGCTAATGCAGGTGCAGAGGAAATAGCCTGCTAAGTCACTTAATTAGGAAGAGATATGATGGGTCTTTTCTTCACCATAAGCTCCATGTACCTTAAATTTGCACATTTCTGCTTCTTGCAATGATATATAACAGCTCTAGCTGAAATAGTGGGTTTAGGGGATCAGCTGCTTTTCGGGGGGGGGGGGCGGATGTTCAAATGCCAGTACCTGTTTCTGCCTAACGGTCACAGTTAGGGAAAGAGGCACATTATTCTGAGAATATCACTCTTGAGTACACATTTTGTGTAAATCACCCAGGAAGCAAATGACCCAATTACAGGTTGGCTGCTGTACACACTTGAAACCTCCTGGAGCCCTTAGCTGTGAGTCTATTTTGAGTATATCTCTATGGCTATGCAAAAGGTACTGCTTAGAGGCCTGCTGAGGTGTCTGGACCTGCTATGGTCAACGTGATCCCTGATAATGAGGAAATTTGTGTCTATAGAAAGATAAGGTTGAATTTAGTGTGTAGACTGAGAAAGGATAAGGTAGCATTTTATGTATGTATGTATATATATATATATATAATATATATATATATTATATATATATATATATATATATATAGTGATTGATTTATTTTTACTTCAACTCTTTTGCCTATTAGGTACAAATGAACATTGAAAAATCCCAGAAAATTTCCAACAATCTCTAATTGCTTTCTGAATCAAAATATGAAATTTTCAGGAGATAGTTTTGATGTGGTACATTTCAGAGTCCCTAAACAGGAAGTCCATTGCACATCTATTTAACATTACAGATTTCTCTTACTACCTCGGAACATTCTTATGGAAGCCATTTATTTATTGCCAAATTTTGCAATTTTAGGGGAAAACTTACCTAGAAATGCCTATCTCCTTTGGAACTTGGATTACTTAAATGATTTTATAATGCTTCCCTGGGAACATAAGTACAAAAATAAATGTTTGTAATTTAGCCTATGTGTCAACATCTAACTTCTGCTTACTCTGACCATACTGGCAGCTGATATAAATTATCCCAATAATCTATTTTATTTTGGTCAATACCCTCCATCCATCCTAGGAATATAAAGTATGAGTTATTGCTGTTGCTACACCTTGTATGTAGACCCCAGGGCCACATCTATTTCAAAGCAGCAGTGTTCTGTAGTGGACAATTCTGGCACCTGTATATACAGCTTCCTCTTTGTGGCTACAGCCAAAAAAAAAAACAGCTGGACTGTTATGTACTGATTCCAACATGTAGTATTTTTATTTAGCACCCCTTGGCCAAAAGTAGCCAAAGTAGACTCACTTATCTTCAAGGACATTGGAAATAGGGAAGAACATGTTATATTTCTTGAATAATAATCATTTCTTCTTTGTTACCTAAGCAACTCACTTGACAAGGCCAGGGAAGCCTGGCAGATCATGAATGATGTAAGTGTTGTAGCTGAGGCAGCATGGAAGGAAGGAAGCAAGGACTCTTCTGGCTGAGGTTCACATGTTTCTGCTGCAGCCCTGTTTTAAACAAACAAAAACCATTGTGTGTGTGTGTGTGTGTGTGTGTGTGTGTGTGTGTGTGTGAGTGTGTGTGCATGTGCATGTCACAGGACATTCTAGGAATCAAACTATTCTAGGAATCAAGTCATCAGGCTTGGCCACAACCTCCTGAGCCATTTTGTAGGCCCTAGATTTGGTTTTGAAGTTCAAGGATTCTTTAGTCTCTCATATCCTCATCTTATTGGTGCAAAGATATAGGAAAGTAGAAACCCACAAACATAATTTAAATTTTGAGTTGTAAATATGAATTCTTTATTTGGATAGAATGTATAGAAATTACAAAAACTATCTTAACTCACTTCTCATTTATGTCCACAATTTAAATTCCTTGATCCCTGTTGCTAGCTCCATGGCTTAGCCAATCTGGAGAGATTATTATAGTTGATCATCACTTTCTTCTTAGCATCCAATAGTTACCATGTACAAGTAAAATAAATATAATTCTGTCTACAAATTTCATCTTTTATTCTTCTTATGTGCTTCCCGATAGGCATGTGGTAAATCCAGAGTGCCTTTAAAACACTAAGGATTGTCTGTCTTGGTAAGTTACATAGCACAAAATGAGTTCCTTGAGTAAATCCGTCTTGCTTATTAACTGAGTAACTTGAAGATATAGATAGATAGATAGATAGATAGATAGATAGATAGATAGATAGGTAGATAGGTAGGTAGGTAGATGGATGGATGGATGGATAGATAGATAGATAGATAGATAGATAGATAGATAGATAGATAGATAGAAAATTGGATGGGTGGATGGATGGATGGATGGATGGATGGATGGATGGATGGATGGATGGATGGATGGATGGGTAGGTGGGTGGTGGGGTGGATGGACGGACAGACAGACAGAGTATATACATAGTATGCAGGGGCACTGGTTTAAATAAAAATTCTACTCTTTAAAAAACACATCTAGGTGTGGTAGCACATACCCATATTTCCAGCACTAGAGACTCTGAAGCATGGGGATTGTGAGTTTGATACCAACTGAACTAACAAAGAGAGACTCTGCCTCAAAGGAAAAAAGAATGTGCACCATTCACCAAGCTGCTTCCTTCTATAGAATCACATAGACTATTAGGGGAGCTATTTCTACAAATCTACCTTAACCAAGGGTGTAACCTGGGCAATATACCGGTTTCTCAATGACTCACACATTGCTTTTCTTGGCCCAAAGACAATGGAATGTGACATGAAGTCCCTGTGATCATGTCCTGGGAAATTCCTTGGGGAATTTTGTATGTATTGGTGAGAAGATGTAAACTTGAGGCCAGCATACTCTGTCATCTGCAGGTACAAACTCTTGGCTAGGATACTTTTGCTTCAGAGGATAAAGAAAGATGTCAGTGAATAAGAGATACATCAAATGTTCTCTGAGGGTTGTAGCAGAAATCCGAAATATATTGATTTCTTAGAAGTTACTGAAGCAACACAAAAAGTTTCCATCTCTATTTCTCTACTTATTTATGGTACACGCCACAGGGAAATTTTCTTCAATCCTGGAGAAAAGGGGAAAAAATTTACCCTTTAGTTTTTGTTTTTGATGAATAAATTTTAAAAACTTTGAATATAGAATAAAACATCCAGATCTGAAAGTAAGTAGGCTTCAAAATAAAATATCAAATGGAACAATCTTGTGTTAAATACCAAAGAATTGGTTCTATTTCTGTCTTTTTTATAGAGGTGAACACGTGTGTTATTCTGTTTTGCTGCCACTGTGTGGCTTTTCATTTTAATTTTAGGAAAGATCAAAAGGGATTCTTATGTAAGTCTCTTGAAATGGAAGAGAGATGGTTTGCTAAGTGCTTCTTTAATGTGGGGTGTGACAGTTGCTTCCAAATGAACAGCTTCTGATCAAATGTCAATTTGCAGAGACTGATGGATTCAAATGATAAAGGCTTTGGGTGGGGTGGGGATGAGTGATGGAGACCACTCCACCATGCATTTCTTTAAAGAAAACTTATAATTGCTACCTAGTTAATTAGTTGTATTTGTCAGGAAAACTGAACATTTCAGACAACTGAAATTAGTTAATGTATCACATAGTGATTAAGGCCCTTGAGTATTGGTCAAGCTTGAGTATAAACATTTGCCCCAGCAATTCCTGTCTGGACAATTTTTTTCTCTTCTTGTCTATGCTTTGGTTCTTTGCCTGAAAAATAAAGACTGTGTAGAATCCATAGTGAGGTAAGAAAATACTTATAAGACCCTTAACTACAGCTATCCTCATTAAGGGCATTGTGTGAATGTCATTATTCACCTACATAATACATTTTCACCCAGAAAGATGACATTTGACACCATGTTAATTATACCTGTTGGTGCCCAGTACTTTGAATCCAGGAGACAATCAGAATTAATTATTGATATTTTGTCATAGAAATGCCTGTGACTTTTGCCATCTCTGATTTGAGATGCCATTCTCTCTGTTACCCTAATTTAGTCGGTCAGTTAGTCCATCATGGTTGAATAACTGACTAGAATAGTGAAAAGAAATCAATCAAACTTCTCTTTCTGTAGTGCCTACTTGTTACCCCAAATATGAGCATGAATTCGCTGAGAGTCTGATGTCAAGTGATCCTACACATGTGCAGTCCTTAGTGGGGCTGGGTACTGTTGGCTCTCTGTGGTGTGCTTTACAGAGCACGGAGTCCATCTCAGAAGCACTGAGTAATTACTAGTGTACAGGTTTGATAATAATGGACACAGAAGGAACCCTTGACAGCTGAGTTCTACCTTACAGTATTGATCTCTTTAATTGTGAAAATGCACTTTGATATCCATTGAACAAGGCACATAAAAAGGAAAATGTGCCATCTCTGACAGGAACACCTAAAGATTCCGCAAGATAATAATCATTTGCAAAGTGGATCTTTTGTCCTGTGTCTTCTGGTACCTTATGGATAAATCCTTACTGGAGCCATAAATACTTTCTAGAAATGTGAAAGAGGGATTTTTAATAATTACACGGGTGATAGGGGGCCTCAGGGTCAGTTGGTAGACAATGGCCACCCATACCAGACATCCTGCAACTTATACAGGAATCACATAGAGACCTGTCTTTTCCAGTGCCAATTAGGAATGATAAACATTCTCAGTATTAACTAGAGACATTAAAGGGGCATTTATTTCTACAGCCCAAGACTCAATAAAATGCAGTAATAACCCTGCCCAGGGACTTAAAAACATCAGTGAATACACAGAGATCTTAGCTTCATGGAGCTTTCATTCTCCAAACAGCCAAACCATAAAAATGAGCAAGTCTGTCAGATGTTAGTCTAGGAGGTGACAAACAGAATGTATCAGGGGGCATGAGGATTGCAGAACAAGGCAAGTCTATGAGAGTTTGCAATAGGTGATCAGGGTAGAAAATAGTAATTAAATAAAATATTAACAAACTCATTTATTTTGGATATGGGAAGGTGGTATGTAGTTAAACTGGAAACAACCATAGGGCTCATCTTTGGGGAGAATGCTCATGGAGAGTTGAAGTTAGTGAAATGACTTTCAACCTTCGAGATTCATAGCTTTAAGCAAGAAAACAGCCCTAGGGACATTATTGCTAGTTATGGATACAGACATACGTGTATACATGCTGATGGATGCATAGCTGAAATAAAATGGCCATGAGAATGGATATGCACATCTTGGCATGCTTGCCTAACATGTACTGTGCTCTGGCTTCCATCCTCAAAATGTGAAATAACCATCAAAAATACGTTTTTTGATATCGGTGGGACCTAGTCACTTTGTGAATTGAGGCTACTAGTTTTAGTAGAGAGAGAGGGGCTTTCAAAGCCTAAGGAGAGATTGAGTAAATTAAATATTTCCTAGGACCCACAAAGAACTCAGTCCATTGACTTGTAACCCTTTTGCATACAAGGCCTTGTGGGAGCCATTAGTCATGTTTAGACTGAACATAAGTGAGACTGATCATTTCTCTGAGTATTCACTAGGCTAGGAAGCAATGTGATGAATTCTTCATGGACAATGTGGCCAGTGTTCTTAGCTTCCCTCTCCCCCTTAGAGGCAAAAGTGAACTAAAATGGCCCAAACAGCAGGAGAATTTATTTCTCCTCCAATCTACAGTAGGGCTCAACTGTTCCCCTAGAAACTCACATCATCTGTGATGATAAATGAAAGTGTCATTAACACCTACCGAGGCCTGTAGAAAGTTGTTCTGCCAAAAGAAACATTCCTTTAAAAAAAGAACTCTCAAAAAGAAAATGACAAGATCTGAAATTAAAGATCAAAGGAGTAGAGTTGATCTTCATAGAAAATCCATCCTGGGAAGAAATATGACCTGAAGCAAACAGGCAGTACTACAGCAGCATATGCACTATTGAAAAAGCATCAAACTCTCTGCAGAGCGTCAGGAAGGGATGCTTGGGAGGTGCTGCTGGGAAGATAGGAAGAGGCCCCAGAGGGAGACTACAGCACTTCAAACAGCAAACACAGGCAAATAAACAAAACCTTTGCTTTGTTTTACCAAAACATACACAGCACTGTGGATTTCAAAAAGTCCTTTGAAAACCCCTTTGCAGAACTAGCAGAAGAATGCTACCAGCAAGCCTTCCCTAAAAGAAACATATGCAAAGATTTAGATGGCATCTAGAGGAGATTAGGCCACAACACAGGAGGGAAGAGAAGCAAATGGAAGTTATTAGGGCAGGAGTCCTTGAGAAAAGGTGTGTGTGTGTGTGTGTGTGTGTGTGTGTGTGTGTGTGTGTATGTGTGGAGGGGTGTCAGAGAAATTACTAGAACTGGACATTTAAATTACTTTCAACACGTTGACTAAAGACATGGAATATTCTAGTATGGTGTTAACACAATGTGGACTCACTTTTCCCTAAAGTGGTAAGATGTATTTTCACCAAAGCTAAGTAACTACATTTCTGATTAAGAATGCAGAAAGAATGTACAGCAGCTTTTGTCAACCTGTCCCATCCCTAGTTTTGTTTTCAGTCTTACTATCTAGCAGTCTAAAAATGGGAAATAGAAAATTCCAAATTGCACACAATCCTGAGGACCCTTATCACTCTGTCCCATGGAAATGTGAATTATCCCTTTATCCAGCACTCTTCAGTCTGCCTGCCTGTTAGCTACTACCTAGTCATCTCGGCTTACCAGGTAGACAGCACATTGAGGTAGCCCTGTGAATTAACAGAGGCCCAAGTCCATAGTTTCCATGTTGGACAATTCACATCCTCCAGAAAGAAGCCCCAAAGCACTTCCTTTAAGTAAAAGGTAAAAGTCTGGGACTTACAATGTGGGTAGGGGGATGTCTCAGTATGCTAAACCCTGCAGTGAGAACAGATTTAACTATATCTAATTTATAAATAAAAGGTCAACACAGGTTTGTATATCTAGCATAAAGCAGAAGGCATAAAAGTTTTGGTTCTGTCTGGCTCCAGGCATCTACTAGGGTCTTAGAATGTATCTCATGGATATAAAGAGAGATTTGTAGTATAAAGTATACTACAAAATGCCCCAAATTTGATTAACATGAATATTGTTGCTTCACTATATGGATAACATCAAATATCCTATCAACTCAGAGGCTGTCTCTGGCTATGTAAAAATATAATTATAATAGGCATGGACCGTATGTTTTGTGTATGTCAGAACTGTGCTAGACTTTGAGCATATGCTGCTGCCTGCAGTCTGCTGGGCTACTCCACAAGGCTGCCCAGCCTAGTGCACATCCAACTCCAGGGTCCCTGGCTTCTCTTAAAATTAATTCCAATTGTTTGGGCTCTTGTGCCCATCTCCTTTTCTCCCTCTCCTCTTGCTTTCTCTCTTCTTCTTGTCTCATTTGTCCATTTTTCTTTCTCCAAAAATATGAAACAACTGTTAAGAAATTGCAATCAAAAGATAGGACTTCTCAACTTGGCTATCTATCTACTTTGGTGCTTTGTGCATGGTGAGATATTGGCAGGGCTGGCTGATTAGCTGCAGGGGGCCAGGAACTGGTGAGCCAGATTTGTTTGCACTACTAGACACTGTAGGAGCTCAAGAGAGACAGAACTCTGCAAAGCAGGGGCAACTCCAGCTAGCATCCCATCTGCTCTGTGGGAAATCGTACTGACTTCCGGAAGGGGGTGTGAGGAAATCACACAAAGAGGCAAAGCTGCAGCTGTCTCTCTGCAAATGATGGGTGTGGGGTGTTTTCCACAGAAGTCTCTACAAGAAGTGCCCTGTCTCCAGAATTTATGCCTGAGCACATCAAAGACCACTTCTAGAAGGTAATGCATCAGTTGCTTCCAGTTCCCAAAATTGTATTCTTGCTTATTTTTTTATCTAACTTCTAGATACTTCTTGTGTTTATCCCTGTGTTAGTCCTTAACTGTTAGGGCTTCTCAAAATTTTCTCCACCCACTTGCCTCTGCATTTCCCCTTTATTATCACATATGCTTCTGGAAATGGTGTCAGTTAGTACTTCCAATCCCTTAATAGAAGTGCTGGGATTACAGCTGTGTGGCATTGTGTCCAGCTTTTATGTGGCACTGAGAATTGTAGCTCAGGTCATCACATTTGTATAGCAAACACTTTAACCACTGAGCCACTGATTTTTCCATCGCAGGTTGTATCACGATGTCTCTGTAGTATCTCTTTATAACTGTGGTTATCTATACCAAGCAGGAGAGAATCTGTGCCTGCCTTGGGACTGTTGGTGTGGAAGTTCTGTTAACTAGAGATGAGCCCAGAGTGGCCAAATCCTGTGTGGACAGAAGGCATATAATACCAAGCACCAGCTCTTTGCCTTGCTTGTTTCCTTCCTTCTAGTTCTACATCAATTAAATATTCTTTGAAGGACCACCATATACCAGGCAGTAAATGTTGGGATTGGAAAACCTGTCAAATGGACATGTTGGTTGTTCTGGAGGTGCTGTCTTTGGGTGATACAGACAAACAGCAATAGATACAGCATATCAGATAGGGCATGTTAGATGGCCCAAAGATCTGATGGGAAGAATTACAACAGGGACACTGGAACACTTATAAGAAAGTGGATGGGGAACTTTTCTTAAATTCATACCTCCCTGCTCTTCTAAATTATTCTTTTTTCTAACCTTTTCCTCTTCTTTAGCATCAGATCATCACCAGGCTCTTCCTCGGGGTTGGAAGAGCCTCTTCTTTCTACATGCCATGATGTATAAGTGTAGTCTTGGCAAATGCAGTTTTCTTCTAGTAGAAGTCAGAAGATTATTGTCTTCTATGAAATCTCAAAAATTATCAATAGTTTGATCATGTGATCTAGAGAAAACGTATCTGTTGACCCAACTGCCCACTGGCCATTGACCTCTGTGTAGGAGTCAGGGCTTTCAGTGATTCCTATGTAAACTTAATAGTTCTAAGGGTAGACTTGCCATTAGATATATGTCAGTTGAAGGAAGTCATTCTTACTGCTATGTGAGAAGGGTGATTTTGTACTGTAAGCACTGTGACCTAAACAAATCATTGGCCATGCATGCCCACTCTTTGGCCCAAAGAGCAATACTGACTTGTTCAAGGCAACTTGGTCCATTAGTGGTACAGGCTGATATGGTTAGTAAATGTTGAGAACAGAGCTGTGTTTCTAGTACACGCGCGCGCGCGCGCGCGCGCGCGCACACACACACACACACACACACACACACACACACACAGAGAGAGAGAGAGAGAGAGAGAGAGAGAGAGAGAGTCCATTGTTGCTGCTATAACAAAATACCGTAGCATCAGTAATTTCTAAATAATGGAAATGTACTTCTTAATGTTCTAGATGCTGGAAAGTCCAAGATTGAATGCCTGGTAAGGGCTTGCTCTCTGCTAATGAGATGGTGCCCTCCCATTGACATGCCCTAACATGGAGGAAGAGATAACAGAACGAAAAACAGGGTGCTTCCTTCAATTTCATAAAGGCTTTGGTTACATTACTGAGAGCAAAGCCCTCATGATTTAAATGGTTATTCTGAATATTAATCTTAATACTATGAGAGTTGTTTTTAGGGCCTGACATAAATTTTGGCAGAAATATTCAAACCGTAGCATCCATTGACAGATGAATTAATAAATTATTAGGAAGTATCCTTTTTGCAGTGTAACTCCATGTAATGACAGTCTTCCTAAATTTGTACAATTATACAGAAAGTTTTCTGGAAAAAGATGAGCTAATCTGGGAAGAATACTGTCTCCAAGGAAGGGATTCCATAATTGTGTTTCTATTTTAAATTTGAAGAGCCACAAAAGCCCAAGTTTGATCCCTAGAACCCACATAAAAATGCCTGGCTAATAACATGGCCTATCCTATAATTCCAGCACCAAGGAGGAGGAACAGCTAGAACCCTGGGACTTGCTGGCTAGTGAGCTTAGTCTACTTGGTAAGTTCTAGGCTAGTAAGAGGACCTGACGGAACTCCTGAGAAACTCCACCTGAGGTTGCCGTTTTGCATGTACATATACATACTTGCATACAAACCCCCACACATATATGCATACATACTCCCATATAGCCACACTTGATAGATATGCACACAAATTTTGTCATATAAACATGCAAGTAAACTATACAAATTAATTGCCAAAGGAAAAGAATACTTAGGATGCTGCAGTGGTAGTGGTCTGTGCAAAGCTATGTGAAACACAAACGTATCACCCCAGATAGAAGGAGTGAGAGACACAGTTGCTAAAATGAGGAATTTTTGGAACTTAATTCAATCCACACCAGGCAGAAACCCACTGATATCAGCATGTAATCTGGGCAGCAGTAAAGGACAGACGGAGAACCCAAGAGCATGGTGCTTCCCATAAGAGACTGGAAGGAACCTCCAGTCTGCTTGCTGGCAGGCGGCCTAATCCAGAGCCTGTAAAGAAAGAATAGTTCTGTGCTCACCCAGGAGCATATTGTTAACAGAAGCTGTACCCAATAAAAGATCTATGTTTAAGCTATAAAATGCAGCAGAAAAAGAAGAAAGAACGGAACACAGCAGATGGGAGTGTTTCTATGGTACTTCAAATCAACAGAGACAATATTTTAAAAATAACTAGGAGAAACCTCCAGAACATACATTTATTTATTTATTTACTTGTTTATTATTTTGTTTTTTATTCATTTTCTTGGTATTGCCATGTTCACTGACTGATGCAAACTGGTCATTACAATCCATAGGCAGTCTTGAACTAACACTGTGTCTACACGTGAAGCTGACAGTTTTCTCAGATCAAGGATGGGTGGGAAGCAGGACTTTCTGAATGGGGAAAACTGCTGTATTTCTGGACAGGTGACCAGTTCTATGTAGGGTGAAGCAGGTGAGCTGAAAGTGACCTCACTGACTAAGCCTGAGTCCAGAGAGGCCAGCAGACAGCCAGGTGATTGACACCAGTACAAACTGACCCTGCCATATCTGTGGGGCTCACAGGAGCTCAGAAAAGCTCCGGTTGGAAGGACACATTCTCAGTAACAAGTGAGTCACCCACAAAACTTACTTTTGAAAATTGAGACACTTTGAGTTGGTCACATTTCTACCACCTGGGCTACTGTTTCTATATGTATCTTATTCCAATTGGCTCATACAGGGGTGGGTACCATCCCATTTCTTTGATGCACAGGTGGGAAGTTGCTATTTAGCAGGATCTGGAAAGCCTTCCGTATCAGGGAATTAACCTCCCTTAGAGCAGCCAGCCTGAATATTCACGTTGTCAAACCTTGCACATGCTGTGTGGTTGGGAAGCCTGCACAGGCTGAGAGTCTGGATTGAGAGTACACTGCAGTCGGCGTGGTGGGGAGGGAAGGTCGGCTGATCCATAATGGATGCCCTGTGTTCTTAAAGCAGGGCAAAGTGTAGAAGATTGTTATTCTGCTTTGAAGTTCTCTGTCTCTCTCTTTGGAATGGATCAAAGCTTCCTTTTATTTATTTTTTTTCCGTTTTCTTTCCAGAATTCATATAAGCTCCTAATGCAGAGCCCTCCCCTTGATGCCCTCCTTGTTCCTGTTGCAGCCCCCTCCCCAAGTCTCACAATCTCAGAAAACAGCAAGGCACCCTCTTGACTCCGTCCTTCTCTCCCTTCTCCCTGCCTCTTCCTTGCCCATTCTCCTGTTCATCTCAGCTTACAGAGGATGTATATGCACCGGCTTCCCATAGCTATTCTACAGCCTCATTTTCTTGGTAACAAAACAGGGATGCTGCTATTGTTTCTTCGTTCTCTTCTTTTATAGAAGAGGAGTTAGACTAGAGAGAAAACCGTTATGAACGAACCCAGTGGAATCAGTTTCAAGGCTGCTTTGGATGCTGAAAAGAATGTGAAGAGTGTTTTAGTGACTTGAAAAGGCTGGAGACATGCTTCCAGACTGTTCCCATTGCAGCTCCTGGTTTTGTTTTTTGTTTTTTTGTTTTGTTTTTTGTTTTTTTTTTTTTCTTTTTCCTTCTTCTTTTCTGACACCCAATGCGGTAATCCCCACAGTACAGGAAACCATACTGAAATTACACCACCCGTGTGAATTAGGGGACATGGTCCACACACCTGCTTGGCTGGCAGAGCAAAGAGACTGCAGTCTTTTGGGTGGAAGCCTATTGCAAATTGCCACCCTTCAGATCCTGGCACACAACTCCTCTGTGAGGGCAAACCCACAGTCCAGGCACACAAACAACATGCAAACATTCACATTGCATTCTTAAATCCTCTAAGCAACTAGTTTTTAGGAAACAGAATATCTTATAGATGGCAATTTAGAAAATTAATTCAAAAACACCATCTGCTAAGCCTCAGCTCTAGGAAAATGCTGTTCTCCGCAGGGAGACAGGCTGTGTCTGGAGCCAGCGCAACGTTTGCTCCTATTTGGTCCTAAAGCATTTCTCTTCTGGAATGCAGGGCTACTGTATCCAGTTTCTATGAGGCCTTACCAGCTCCTGAAAATGTGGTATCTCAGAGACTCTCTGCCTCCCTCCAGTTCTCTTGTATAAGTCTCTGGTCCCTCACTGGGGATAGACTGCTACTCTCAAGGTCCCCAGATTACTCATTCAGCAAACACTGCCCAAGCATAAGGCAATTTGCCACTCTCTGAAGAGGACATCAATGTGAATGTGAGCAACTGTCTAAAGACAGACAAGGAATTAACTTCAAGAGAGGAGATGATAAAGTTCAAAGAGTGCAAAGCTGATATGATCGAGAGCGGAGCCCAGGGATCTGGAGGGGCATACACAGTTCACTGCATGTGGAGCGGCGCTTCATTAGCTCTGCCCTACTCTCCAGACTAGGTCTCAGGGAGGGCCTAAGTATACAGGCTAGGAAGGGCTGGGGAGGAGGCTTTGTCTATACAGTTGTGAGGAAGTCATCATTCATGACGGTGAGAACCGTCACGTGAGCTGCTTTGGGGCCACTGTGCTCCTATCAGCAGTAACCCCTCACCTATCAGTAAGGAAGCCCAATAAACATAGTAGATCCCAAGGGTAAGTCTGGTAGGATCAAACTTTGGTTTGTGATTGGGACCTTAGAAGGTCATGATGGATCTAGTGCCCCTCACTCTGGGGGAAAATTATTTACATAGGTAGGTAGACAGACAGACAGACAGACAGAGAGACAGAGATAGACAGATAGAAAAATAAAGATAGGTAGATAGATAGATAGATAGATAGATAGATAGATAGATAGATAGATGGATAGATGATAGATAGATAGATAGAGATAAAAATAGATGATAGAGAGATAGAGAGATAGATACATAGATGATAGATGATAAATAGAAAAAAATCGATAGATAGATAGATAGATAGATAGATAGATAGATAGATAGATAGATAGATAGATGGATGGATATCTCAAGATAGGCAATAAGCTGTACTTTCCTCAGTCAGGATTCTCAGTCAGACACAGCTGTATTACTAGGTCATTTGTGAGCACAGCTGCTCACCAACTTGGTACCCCTGATCCCATCACAAAAAAACAACCTAATTTTTAAATTTCTGTACATCAGTTACTTTCTCCATGGCCTAGCTTCAGGACTTCCTATAACAACCGCTTACCCAGCTGTGGTGAAGATTGTCTATGTGAAGGAGACTTGAAGCAGAGACTAGAAATGGCATGTATGTGGGGTATATGTGGATCCTTGCTCTTATAATGGTTCCATTTCCTCCCCACTCCTCACCCCAAACCATGCCAGCAAGTAAGAATATCTGTGGCATTGCAAAGAATCAATGTAAATCTGCCTCCTGTCAGATTCTCAACAACCCTCCCATCTTATTCTTTAATTCCTTAAGCTCCAAAATCAACCTTCCTATTCCAAAGAATACCTCTAAATCCTTGCTTTAGCCTCTCTCAAAAAAAAAAAAAAATCCATGAATTTGGATCCCACATTCATTATTAAGTAAGGGTTCCAGAAATTATTCTCTCTTTATGCTTTCTGCTCTCTAGGAGCATGCTGATTCGCCTTCTTAAGTTGGCAGGGAAGAATGTGAGGGTAAGTCTTCATGCAAACCTTATCGACAGCCAGAAGCTACACATTTCCAAAGTGTAAATATGCAACCAGTGTCTGGAGCCTGAGATGCAGAGTCACATGAAAGTGTTAAAATGAAATAAGGTGACAGAGCCACTTCATCAGGAACAGGCAGCGAATGATATGCTATGAAAGGCTTATAAGCCTAGGGAGTAAGGTGCTCAAAGACAATTACCAACTAAACATTTCATTAATGAAATAATGATTAATTATAATCACTAATTAAAATGCAGGATTATGCTGTTGGTTTTGAGCATTAACAAGAGCAATAACATTACCATTTTTAATGGAATCCCAGGAACGAAAATTATAACAACTCATAGAAAAGATATGGTTGGCAAATGTGATTAGGAGTTATTGTTAAACCCAGGGGCATAAAATTCTCCCTGCTGGTGAACTTAAGTTAAGTAAGTTTAATGTGGTGTAATTTAATTACTAAGCATAGTTTTCTTCTCAGTGGGAAGAGATATCAGGTTTTTGTGCTAAGAACAAAAGGAAGACTGTAAATAGCTATGGGTGATGGTTGGCTACTAGCAGGAAAAATCTAAGAGCATTCAGCTGTCTTTTGCATAATATTAGAGGGTAGATGTATCCTGGATCTGTTGTAAATTTTATTTAATTAATGCTTAGAGGATTAACAGCAAAGTAGACTTTGCAGATGGGAAATGTAGGGCTGCTGGGAGTATCCAGAAAGTGATTTTCCATAGAAAGGATGTCCCCATTAATAATTAATGCTAGGCATTTTCATAAATGTCAAATTCCCACTGCAAGCAGCAACTTGACCCTCAGTAATAAACCACTTAAGATTCATTAAAGCAAAGCATCATTCTTAAACTGTTTGCCATGGCACGTGAGCTCATCCATAATGTAAAGTGTTGGCCTTAGCTGCATGTTTAAAAAAAAAAAAAAAGCCAATACTTGGCTTCTGGG
The DNA here is from genome assembly GCF_004664715.2 of Peromyscus leucopus. Classification (NCBI taxonomy): domain Eukaryota; kingdom Metazoa; phylum Chordata; class Mammalia; order Rodentia; family Cricetidae; genus Peromyscus; species Peromyscus leucopus. The sequence continues at coordinate 87,271,666 of NC_051070.1, read as the reverse complement.
TCCTGGAGTTAGCATGAAGCTGCTGACTTCTTGCAGCCCCAGAAGGTGAGGTGTGGCTTACCTTTGCTCTATCTAAAGTCAAATGACCTTTAAAGCAGAGGAGATCCTCAGACCTGTTTACATGCACAGCATTTCTCAGCATAGTCACTGTTGGCCTCTGGAACGACATGATTCTTTGACATAAGGGCACTGTCCTGCACATTGTCAGGTGTTCAGCAGTATCCCTGACCTCTACCCACTTGGTGCAATCACATCTACCAGACTTCCGGCACTAATTGTGACAATTAAAAATATACAGACAATCCCATATGTTCTTAGCAACTTTGCAGAGTGTGTCTCCACTAAGGGTCCCCAGTCAGATGAGTCCCTAAAGCTGTGGTCATTCAGAATCCCAGATTGTCTCTTTTACCCCCAGCCATCCATAGAGCCAAAGACATCTTGCTGTCAAATCATATCAGTTGTAGTGTATGGACCCATGGCTATCGCAGTGGCAGTGAGTGTGTCATTAAAACCAGTCTTAGTGAGCTAATGCTGCTTTCCACATGGAATGACTGTTTCCTTCTCATTGCATCAGGATGGATGGTGCTGTGAGCAACCGTCACTATTGTACTGACTCTGTGATCAGGCCAGTGAATAATCAAGACCTTCCCTCTCTCTCATTGAAACCCTCCCCTCTCTCCCCTTCCCTTCTTTCTTCCCTCCCTCCTTTCTTCCTCTCTCTCTCTTCTTTGTCTTAACCTGAAAACAGTATGTCACCTGTGGGAAATTATTCTTACAATTGTCTAAAGTCTGAAAACAAACCATAGAGGATTTTCTTTTTAATCAATATAGGATTGATTTCTTGATTTTAAAAATGCATTTTAATCCTGTCTGCATACACAGGATATCTACATGCTGACTAAAATAAATTATAAAAATGGAATAAAAGGAACACAAAGCTATTTGGAAAGTCACTTACTTTGTCTCCACAAATCAGAGACAGGTTTGCCTAGTAATCGGTCTCCTTTTGATTGTTAACTGAATCAAAAAGAGCATTAATACCACAACAACTCACAGCCACTGGGAACTTGGTATTTTCAGATCACAATGGGTGACATAAGGGGAACACGGTGCCCTTGAAGTTGTCCAGGCTGCCCAGCTAACTGGACATAGCTCAATCCTCATGGGCAGGATGAGAAACATCAGCTATTGGAGACCCAGACGGGCGTGTGTGCCCTGACTTCACCTAGTGATAGCAGCCCCACTTTTCCCTGTCTACAGTCATGCTCAGGCCTGAGGTCAGGCCGTGGTTACCATGTGTCCTTTCCAGAGTTGCTCTTCGAAGAGGTCTGTTTTAAATGAGCCAGCCAAACACTGCTCAGGAATCAGAACCAACGAGCAAAGAGCCTGCTTGGCTCAGACCTGAGTAAGACTTATTAATTCAGAAAGTAGAAAGCCTACATGTGCTAATTACCAAAACTACTAATTAGCCTTAATTATAAGCTTGGAAGGAAGTTTAAGTGTGTTGCATTTGATAGGACTGTTGACCTTTTCAGTGTATTTTGGAGGAGGGTTAAGAAGCACAGAGAAGGTGTTATGAAATTCATCAGACAATGATTAATTTAGGTCTTATGATGATGTGCTATAAATTAACACATCTGTGCACATGAGGCCATAAAGATGCTTTAGTAATGAGGCCTACCTAGTACCAACTCCCAGAGCCTCGTCCAGCCACAAAGAGGAATCTAAGTGAAACCTTATTCTGCCAATGTTGCTAAGCAAAGTGACTAGCTGAGTGCAGCCAGATGGATGCTTTTATATGTAAATCATAGCTAAGACAAGGGCTGGCTTTGACTGATTTGGGAGGGTCACTGAGAGGGCCTGTCCTTGTAGACATTTGATGAGATGCTCAGAAACCTATTTCATGCCAAGGTCTGGCAATACTGTCCTGTCATCCTCTCTTCCTGTCATATTTTTCAGTGTCCCTGGGCCTCTCTGGCCAGAGGCTTGAGGCATTCCTTTCATGTGGCAGAGACGCTCCATACTGTCATCTTACAGCAAGACATTTTCACATCTGATATTCCTAGGAACACAAATGACAGGTTTCCAGGATGGCCTTCATAGCCTTCGCAGCACAAACGGCCCCCTTCTTTCAGAGTCCTTCTCAGGAGCTCATAAAGTCCAGAGCAGCCAGAACCAACTAGCCAGCTTCTGGTGGCCTGCTGAAATTCAGCACTCAAGCCCCTTTCTCCTGGATTTGAAGAATCTTTGGTTTGGTTCTAATCTCTCAGAACTGATGTATCCCCTAGTAACCACCAGAGGGATCCCATTTAATGTAATAAAAGCCATGATCCATGTGGAGTAATCCCTACTCAGCCAGCATATACTCACCTACAAGGCAAGGGGTTAGCCCTGGCAAAGGAGCAGGGAACAAAGAATAAATAGTGTTTTGTGGGTTCAGAGAAGAGATCCCCAAAAAGGGAGGCATAGAGACAAACAAGTGGAAGGGTCTGCCTTGCTCTCACCCTGAAAACAAGCCACATTAGAGAACCATAGGACTCACTGCCTGGAATGTGAGCCTTCTTAAAAGTCAGGGTGCTCAGACCCAGCTCCTGTCTAGGTCTTCCTTCAGAAGTTGAACTCCTGTGGTGATGAAATTTGATGATGAGAACTCATCTTTTTCATCTTTAAAGCAGGTTGGTGTGGTTGGATGAAAGGAAGAACTGACTGGAATGAACAGAGGAGCTTATCCAGTCTGCAGGCTGGGAGTCTGAAATCATGTCACCAGAGTCAAGTGTTAAGGGCTCTGTGGAGGTTCTGAGGAGCCAGCCTTTCTCCCTCCCTGCTGGCCGCTGGCAGTGGCAGCAATTTACAGTGTTGTCGGGCTTATAGATATAGACCTCCAATTTCTGGGTGTATTTATAACCCATTCTTCTCTGTGTGGTTATCTGTATGCCTTCTAACAACCTTGAAAAAACTGAGCAGCAGTCTTTCAAGGTAGCACTTACCTTAGTCAGTATTTATTACCTCATCTTAACTAACAGCATCTCCCCAGATTTTATTTCCAAACAGGGCCATGTTGTGAGGTACTAAGTAGACATGGGTTTTTAATGACAATATTCAATCAGCTGTAGGGTTCTTGATTAGTTTGTTTGTTTGTTTGTTTGTTTGTTTATGTATGTGTGCACATGCATGGAGGTCAGAGAGCAGCCTGCAAGAATGACTTCTTTCATTTCACCTTAAGGATTTGGGGGATCAAAGGAAGGCTGTCAGGCTTAGCAGCAAGTGCACTCACTCACTGGGCTGTCTTGCAGTTGGTAGTATGTGGTTGTTTGTTTTAATGCCATGCCAGCTTTCATCCCTGGATACAAAATAGATCTAAAACTCTAGCGTGGTTTATAGTTATAAGATGGAACCTACCCTCCCCACCTAGAAATGCTGCTTTTTACAGACTTTTGACTCCACTTACTCAAAATCAATGTCCTCTGAACTTGTTTAGGCTTTGCAGATGAAAGATGTATTTTTATTAGTGTTTGGTGTTTGGTGTGTGTGTGTGTGTGTGTGTGAGAGAGAGAGAGAGAGAGAGAGAGAGAGAGAGAGAGAGAGAGAGAGAGAGAGAGAGAGAGAGAGAGAGAGAGAGAGAGAGAGAGAGAGAGAGAGAGACAGAGAGAGAGAGAGAGAGAGAGAGAGAGAGAGAGAGGGGTGCACATAGAGCACCAGTACACATCATATTTACCCTGCAGTCCCTTTGTAGCTAATTTTATTGCCCTTATTGCCAGCATTTATAGGATCATCCCTGAGTTTATTGGGCCAAATCAGTGTAAAGCTCAAGTGATGCTTGCTTATCCCTGTTCTTACTATGTGCCTGGCTGTGCTAATGGCTGAAACTGCATATCACTCAGCAGAAAGCTGTGCTCCCAGGTCAAACATGCTGCAGTATGTCATGGAAATCAGCAAACAATTGTCAACAGAAGGGAGGTAGGAAAAGAACAGGGAGATATGAGATCAGCAGGAGCAGCTGAGCATCTGGACCTTATAGTAGAGAGTGCACCACCCTACCCACCCCCTACCCCCCAAGCAATGTGGAAAGTGATGAAGTGATCCAGGGTCTTGTCAGGAGCAGCTCCATCTCATGCCAGAGCCTTCTGCACAGTAACCTCATTGAACAGACTTATAGCCTATACCTGAACTGGAATCCTCTCCCAAGCTCCTTTACAAATCAGGCTGGTCACCTGCAAACCTAGTGGTGGATATGCCATATAAACATCTCCATGGCTGGAGAAATGATTCAGTCAGTAAAGGGTTTGCCATACAAGCACAAGGACCCGAGTTCAAGTCCCCAGTACCTATCTAAAAGCACACATCTGTAAACCTAATGCTCAGGGGTAGACAGGAACAGGAGACTCCTTGGAGTTTGCTGGTCTAGCTTAACTGGTGAGCTTAACTTAGAGTTTGTTCTAGCTTAACTGGTGAGCTCCAAACTCAGTGAGAAACTTTAACTCAAAACATAAGGTGGAGAGCAACTGAGGAAGACACTGGAAATTGAGCTCTGGGTTCTCTATACATGTGCACACAAGTGTAACCACAGAAACACAACCTCCCCACACACTCACATACAAACCTTCCCCAGACATTAAAAGAATATGCATTTTATGATGCTATTCATACAAAGTATCTGTAATAGGCAAATCAAGAGTGGCAGAAAGCACATTAGTGATTGACAGGGTTGGAGGCAGGTAGAAACAGAGAAAGGATGAATTACTACTTAGTGGGTACACAGTACCCTTGGGGGTAATGAGACTATTCTAAAACAATCAGGGGAATCTAACTTTTTGATATTACAATATGCTATGATCATCTATAAACATGTTGGACTATATTCCTAGCAATCCTGGAATGCATATAGCCTGTGGCCTGCATTCCAGGATTATTAGATACAGGTTGGGTACATCTGTGTGTAGATGGCAGTAATAGTTGCACATTGTGAATATTCTAAGTACCACTGAATTGTAGTCTTTAAGATAGGTAAGTGGTAAGTTTTATTTTGTGTATATTTCAGCACAATAAACTTATCCTGCTTATTTCTGATCCACATATTGATTCTCTGTCTTCTGTATAAACCCAAACTGAGGTCTATGTTCTGTTCCTTAGGACAATATTTTCAGTGTTAATTCTCCCCATCTCCCAGTGACATCACCATTTCCATCTCATCTGTACTTCAGATCCTGTCATGTCCCTCAGTGGCCCACCTTTGAAGTCCCTTGTCCTGGGCAACCTCCACTAGATATAATTCCTCTTCATGCTAGTCTTCCAAAGTTACAGTGTGAACTGGGATCTACTGCTGCTGGGGATAAACGGGGGTCTACTACTGTTGGGGATAAATGGGGGTCTACTGCTGCTGCTGGGGATACATGGGGGTCTACTGCTGCTGCTGGGGATACATGGGGGTCTACTATTGCTGGGGATAAACAGGGGTCTACTACTGCTGCTGGGGATAAACGAGGGTCTACTGCTGCTGGGGATAAACGGGGGTCTACTGCTGCTGGGGATAAACGGGGGTCTACTGCTGCTGGGGATAAACGGGGGTCTACTGCTGCTGGGGATAAACGGGGGTCTACTGCTGCTGGGGATAAACGGGGGTCTACTGCTGCTGGGGATAAACGGGGGTCTACTATTGCTGGGGATAAATGAGGGTCTACTGCTGCTAGGAATAAACGGGGGTCTACTACTGCTGGGGATAAACGAGGGTCTACTGCTGCTGTTGGGGATACATGGGGGTCTACTGCTGCTGAGGATAAACAGGGGTCTACTACTGCTGGGGATAAATGAGGGTCTACTACTGCTGGGGATAAACGGGGGTCTACTGCTGCTGGGGATAAACGGGGGTCTACTACTGCTGGGGATAAATGAGGGTCTACTGCTGCTGGGGATAAACGAGGGATCTACTGCTGCTGGGGGATATGACTGCCTCTATTATGAGATAAACATTTGCTTTCACCTGGGACTTGGGAAGCCTGGGTTCTGACTCACTGTGCAATTTGAAAGAAACCACATAGACTGAAAGGACCAAGCAGACACCATAACAGGCTGTCAGTCTTCTCTCAGAGATCAGGCCTCAATTTCAGTTTCCTGAGACTTAAGCAAACAGTTTCTGGGAGGGCATAAACAAAAGACATAGTCCTTGCAGTAGCTCCCTTTCTGCACATACTCTGACTGCTCAAGGTTCAGCCAGTTGTTTACTGTCTGGGACCCCTTACCAACTTAGAGCTATGTGCATGGGAGAGTGTGAATGTGTGAAGCCAGCCAGCCTCTATGGCAACTCAAGGACAGAGCCTGGACCACTGAGTCAGCCCCCACAGTCAGTACATGCAAGACCAGTCAGCTTCCATGGCAACTCAAGGACAAAGCCTGGGACTTGTCCAGGCTTGCCCAAAAATTATAACTGTAACCCCTAACCAGTAAATTCAAATGTTACATATCCTCACCCAATCATATGATGCCAAGGCTTGTACCACCTGCTTGTGGTTCTTCCCTTTAAAACTCCCTCACCCTGAGAGCTCAGGGCCGTCCTCCTCCACACGCTGTGTTGGATGTTGGATGTGGACCAAGCCCAGGCTTGCTTGTTATCAATAAACCCCTGTGTGTTTTGCACTGGATATCGGCTCTGTGGTGGTCTTGCTCAGGAGTCTTGAGACACAGGCACAAGACTTTCTGAGCCTCAGTTTCTTCCCCTGAAAAATGAATGAGCACAGGAACTCTGAACTCTTTTCTCACTCTCAGAACTTCATACCCTGCTACCTTGTCCAGATCCTGGCTTTTGTTTAAGATATCCAAGAGTATGTTCCTGCTTAGCATCTCTGATGCAGTACTAATTCCCATGATGCTCCAGTTAATGAAGGTACCACATTTTTCTCACTAGTGTTAAGGTGGATCTCCCCATCTCCACTCCAAATATGTGCCATTGGATCTGAGAGACCAAAGGAGAGGCTTCCCTGAGGTCCTGATTAAATCCTGTCTAATTAGGTATAGCTCAACATTTCAAACTGTAACTTCAGAGCTTCCTACTGTATCTAATCCTTCCATAGCCTTCCTTCCTATTTCTCTCTAATATGGAGATTTCTGGACGTCCTCTTGCAAGTCTCTTATTAGGTTTTACTATGAGGGTAGGGCTGACTGCATACACCCAAGACAGTACATTAGGAGTCGCCATTCTGTTTTACCTACCCTAGAGGTGTGTCAGGAGCTCTGTTTTTGGATACTCTGCTTCTAGACCTTTCTGAATGCAGCTGGAAGAAGGGAAGCCATCTTCTTTTCTCAAAGGCTTTTCACTCCTTTCTGTCTAGAAATGAGGCATACATGGGTGGTCTACACTTGATGGCATTGCAGTTTCTCCCAAGAGTCACTAGGTGTATACCTCATGGTCCACACCTGTGTTCTGTGCCTACAGATTAGAGTCATTGTGTTCTGCCAGTCTGTGAGGACTTGTCTAATTCAGTGGCTGTGGGTGATGTGAGAGAAAAAAGTAAACAAAATGTCACATGGTCTAGAAATGCCAGTGTGGATCTGAAATGAGAATGACAGCTGGGTCTAGCTTCCTCCACCTGTCAGCTGCGTGTGATAGGCAGGCTTGGCTTTGCTTTCTCTCTCTCTCTCTCTCTCTCTCTCCCTCTCTCTCTCTCTCTCTCTCTCTCTCTCTCTCTCTCTCTCTCTCTCTCTCTCTCTTTCTCTCTCTCTCTCTCTCTCTCTCTCTCTCTCTCTCTCTCTCTCTCTCTCTCTGTGGCTCAGCCATAGTATTTGTAAAACAGGGTCTATTATGAGGTTTAAATGGGGGCTACCTACCCATTGAATGTAGTACTTGGCCTGATACTCTTTAGGTATTACTTCCCTTCACACCTTTCTTCAGTGGATTTTTAAGGATTCTGATGGGCAATCTTCATAAAAATGAATGTTAGAAAGCTTAAAGCATTGCCTATGTGCTATTTAGCAAGAAAGATCACCTGCAGGGTCACATTCCAGATTTTTGCCTCTGCTCAGATGGCCATGTGTGAGAATCCTGGAGGACTGATATGTTCTCCTTTGACATGGAGAAGGCTGGAGTTCAGGGGAGAGGTCTGGAGTAGAGGAGAGTGGGTGTGTAAGAAGATCCTGGGAGGAGGGTTTGGTCCTGTGTCCTTGGATAGGTATTTCCTTTACCTCAACCTCCAAGAATCTGTGGGGAGGAAGAGAAAATGCTCTCTCTTCTGCTCTTTGTAGCTTCAGGGGTGACATCCTATGAGAAAAGATAGATTTGTAAGATAAAACACACACATGTCTGTAGCATGTTATACAGCATGGGAATCTTCACAGGAAAGCAGAGCTGAAGGAATGGTCAAAGTCACGTCAGTGCTATTTCAGTGCAAGTGGAAGCTGGGGAGAAGTGTTGTGGGTCAAAAGGGATGTGATCTAAGATTTAAACTGAGGGAAGCTGAGGAAGGCCTGCGTGTTCAGTCTTTACTATGAACCTTTGCCTGTAAGTACAGGAAGGATGGCATTCCACAAAAAGGGAAGATGGGAAAGACTTCAGAGACCTTCTCAGTAATTCTGTTACTTCTGCTTAGAACCTGCACTATGGAGGACCTGATGCACCACTGCCACTTAGAACACGAGGATGGTAATAAACTGCCTTTAATATTGAGAACAGGAAATTTGAATCTAAGAGCCATACAAACTAGTCCAGTGCCTGAGTGGCCTTCCTCTCTGTCATCACAAGCTCTGAGAGAGTAAGTGCTCAGGGCAGAGGGGACCTCACACCTTATGGGGCAGTTGAAGCTTTGATACATCAAGCTTCAAGCAGGCACCTCCTGCTCTAAGCTAGTCAGAAAACAGTTCTTCCACTCACTCCAGGTAGACTCCCAGCCTGGAAACTGGCCAAGAGTACAGTTCTTAGCTCCTTCTCATCTCAGACCTATGCCAGGCACTATAATTAGGTCAATCTAATGGGAAGTAGTTAAAGAAAGCTTCCTCTTGGACAGAGAGAGGAGGAAGGGCTAGTACCAGAGCACAGGCAACAGCTCTACCCTTTCTAGGATGGCCAGTCAGCCTCCCAATTTCTGCACGGGAGTCAGTAGAGAGGACCAAGCTGATGGTACTTTCTTCCTCGTGGGAACCAACCCCCAACCCCCAAGACAGATAATGGGCCTTCCCCCTAACACGCTGCAAACAGAACTTACAGCATGCCCAGAAGGGTTTGTGGGCAGAGGGCGGTATTGTGTATTTGTTTTGTTTCTTTTGTTGTTGTTGAGATTCTGTTTTGAGCTCAGGCTGACCTTGAATTCTTGGCTTCCCTGCCTTACTTTCTCTCCCTTGAGCTGGGGTCACAGGCATGGGCCACCTGCTGGGCTGCAGTCACATCTTAAGAATATATGCTTGTGAGGAACAATTGGGAGATGTCCTTGTGGGTTCTCTGATTTCCTCCTTGCTCCAAATGAAGCAGACATACAACATAATGCTTTAACAGACATTTAGAAACTGCTTTCTCTAAAAAAAATACTGACTCTTCATTTGAGCCCACAGGGCAGCTAAAGGCAGAATGCAAGCCTGGCATCCTTGGCTTCACTTTGTATTTCTTCTTTACTTGGACTCAGATTCCAGATTGACTTTGCATATGGACATGGTAATCACTCCAGGACTTGTCTATCTAGAAATGGTGATGCTAAGTCTACCACACTCCCCCTCAAGACTGGAGTCAGAAAGATACCAATCTTGTCCTAAGCCTGAAGTCACCTTGAATTCTAGGAACAGAAAAGCAGACCAGACCATCCAAGGCAATTATCTCTCCTGGAGTAGCTGTCCTCGCAAGCAGAAAGACTTCAGCAAGCTACATTAGAGAAGGAGAGAGTTAATGATCAAGCGGCCCACACTGTGTTTGGGACTGCTTAGGTGGCCATTCCCCTTGCCCCAGTTCTTCCTCTGTTGAAACCAGAAGATTGACCTGGGGCCTCATTCCATTCCCCATATGCCACACTGATTAAACCTCCTTTCTCTGCTTTTCACCTTTTTACTCCCTTCTTTAATTGGCATCTTGAGCTGGGTGGCTAATCCAGCCTCTTGGGATTCCTGAAGTGAGAATATATGCCCTAAAACTCTGTTAACAGTGAGATAGTCACTCTTTGAGAGGCCCTTGAGGCCCTCCCTCTCTTGAAGAATCCGAATATTTTATGAGGCAGCCATGTCAGTGATGAGTACACACATTTTCCCTCCTGTTTAAAGCCTCAGTTCTGAGAAGCTACCCCTGAAACTTGTCACTGCTCAAGATCTGTCCTTAAATTTCTGCTGTCTCCTTTTATCCTGATATTCTTTTTTTTAAAAAAAATCCTTCCTTTGAGGCATCTCTTGCTGAAGTAAATAAGAGTTATTGCCCAGCCTTCTCCCTGAGGCTGCTTTGTTCAGGTTTGGCTGTCTAAAGCAACCAATAAAGGGAAATTTGAGGAACAGAGCCACTTTGCTTATTTTGGGTCACTCTTAATAGCCTGAGAAGGTCAAGAACTTCTTTACTTAGCAGGGTCTGCTGAAGATTTTGCTAAGTGACAAGTGAGAGGCAAGATTTCAGTTAAAAGCCTAACTTCCTTCTGCCTTTGTTCCTATGCAAAGTGTGCTGTTAAAGTGAGGGCTTCTGCCTTGCAAATCCTCACTCTTCAAAGGAAACCAGGCTTCACCACTGCTCAGCCTATGAAGCAGGAACCATTCTCCTGGCTCCTATTGGGATTGCTATCCATGGAAGCAACACAACTTGCTGGCCCAGGTAACAACAAGAGAAGATGGTAACACCAGGAACTTTCAGGGTTGGTACTAGAGAAATGGGGGTTCCATTTTTGTAGTCTTAGTCTCAATATAAAGCATTTAAGAAAGAACTAAGGAGGGGCAAGTTTAGTAAAGCCTGAAATAGAGAAACAAGACAGCAGGTAAGCCGGACCTCTTGGCAGTTTTCAGGATGGGGAGATGGAAAACAGGACTAAAGAATGCCATGATTTTAAAGTTAGGTATGTAGGTCAGCTAAGAGCCACACAGCAGAAAAGGACAGTGTGGCACGATATGAGGTCCGGGTAGCGTAGAGGAGAGGGTGAGGACGTGGCCAGGAGAATTGAAAAGAAAAAAGAAATAATAATAAGGAAAAAGGAAAGTTACATTTTTACAAGTTACCTAGAAAAACAAAGTGGGCTTGCCTGAGCCACAAGGTGGTGACTCTGGAAGTGTGTCCAGAGCAAGAAGGTGGATATGCACAGTTACTATAACAAAAGTTGTGTGTTGTCATGCTGAGAGTCATCTCACAAGGTTCAGACTGCAAGTTCCTAACTACAGTCCTAAGCCTATCTCCCCAGGGCTGTTCTGTGTGTCATATCTGAAGGTCAGGTCCAGTCTCTAACATAAGTCTCTGATTTGAGGGTCAGGATCCCGGGGGATACTCTCCAGGCACAGGGCAGATCAAGGTGGCATCTCTCCAGATGTGCAGAGCAGAGCATTGCTTTTAGTCTCTGCTTATATACTGTCCAATGGGTGTCATGGGATTCTAGACTGTGGTTATCTTCAATGAGTGATGTCACCGAATTCTGGTTATCAGATGCAGCCTTGGGTGTAGTAGGGATCTTGACTAAGCTATTTTTATGAATCTAAAAGGCATTTTTTAAAAACTAGGCTCATTACAAAGTGACTGCATCACGAGTAGGTTTTCTGGGAAGCGTGAGTATATTATCTCATTTAACAGATAGTTATTCATCCCATCTATTTAGATGGTTTTTGGTGATCGTTCTTCCTAATGGGTGGTCTCTTGGTGAGGTGATTTAAAAGTCCAGTGAAATTAAGGGCTTGCTGTTGTTACTTTAAACTTTGTTTTAGATTTATTTTATTATTTTTATATCTATGAATTTTTTGCATTCATGTATTTATGTATGTATACCATGTGCATTCCTAGTGCCCATGAAGGTCAGAAGAGGGCTTTGGATTCCCTGGGACTGGAGTTGCATAGAGTTGCAAGTCACCATGTGGATTCTGGGAATCAAACATGGGTCTTCCATAAGAGCAACAACTACTCCAAATTGCTGAACCAACTCTCCAGACCAAAATTAACACTTAAGTGAGATAATGTAGCACGAATCCTAATTGTTCTTAATAAAACCTGGAGTCACATAACGGGGTAAATGCTGAAAGGTCAGGGAGACAAAGAAACAAGCCACAGCACACCTCAGCTCACCAACTCCTCAGCCAAAAATGCTGAGCTCCTGTCTCCTCCTGCCTGTGTTCCTTCTCTTTGCCCAGTCATATCACTTCCTGTCTCAACTTCCCTAGTGCTGGGATTAAAGGCATGTATGCCTCCCAAGTACTGGGAGCAAAGGCATGAGATCCCAAGTGCTGGGATTAAAGGTGTGCCACCACTGCCTGGCCTCTATGGCTAAATAGTGGCTGACTTTGCCCTCTGATCTTCAGGCAAGCTTTATTTGTTAGAGCATACACAAACTATCACCACATTCCCCCTTTTTGTCTAAAATAAAAAAAGATTTTAACTAATATAAGAAAAATATATACAATAAGTACAGTGACTATATACAATACATACAGGCAATAATTATATTGATAATGTCTAGTTCATTAACACTTGACAAATTCACAGAAAATATTCCATTATTTATACTATTTTGGTGAGTACAAAGTGTTGTGCCTAATTCACTTCCTATCCTAACTTGTATTACCAACTGAAAACTATCTTTTGATGTCTCTCCAACTTGTACACTTTACACCTCTTTGTTGAACTTATTTTCTGAATTTGTTAACAAGGAAAACTATAACTATCTAATCTTCCATTCCATCAGAGACCCAAGAAGGGAATAATATTAACTGAGTAAGCAGGAAGTAGAAGCAAGCAAGTTCCAAAAATTGTGAAGAAATGATAGAAACAGCTGGCTGCTTAGGCAGTCACCCAGAGTTCCTCTGTAATGTTGGAGCATCCATCTTTGACCTACAGGCTTAGCATATCTGACAGACATATCTGTGAGCAGGCTTTTCTGAAGGGCTGTCCTACCTTGTCTTGTCAAAGTTCAGCTGTTCTTACCCAGTGGCTAACTTTTGTCACAAAGAAAGTAAACTCCATATGGAATTTCTTTGATGCCCTTCACTTTCTTTGAAGTCGATAGATGCTGCCAAGAGCAGAAATGTCTTATTGTCATAAAAAAAGAACCTATGTTATTAAAACATCTTAAATGCCACATCCTATAAATCTCTGAAGTATTTGAAGGTACTTCAAATTGAAGATCTAAAATATATCTGTTTAACCTTGAGAACACACCTAACATGACTACAAGTTTGATTATAATGACTACTAACTTACATTTCTTTATATCCTAATTAGTTTGTAATAATAACTTTTAAGGACTAGAAATTCGTATTACATTGTTAAATGAGTTGTATATGTACAATACCTTGAAGAAGATTTAAAATGTATGTACAGTATGTTCTAACAAAATTAATCTTATTTGTGTCAATATACAAAATTTGTATATAATATACAAAAATCCAATATAATGTAGCTGAAGTTTTTCTGTGTTTACTCCTGGTGGCCCTGTGGTCCCACTGTCTGCAGCTGCTCAGACCCAAGTAGACACACAGGCTTATATTAATTAAAACTGCTCAGCCATTAGCTCAGGCCTACCACTGACTAGCTTTTACACTTAAACTCAGCCCATTTCTGTTAATCTATATGTTGCCACACATTCTGTGGCTTTACCTGTGTGCCACTATGTGCTGCTCCCTGGCATTTCCTCACTCAGCCTTCCTCTTCCTAGAATTTTCCTTCTCTGCTTATCTCGCCTATATTTCCTGCTGGCTACTGGCCAGTCAGGATTTTATTTATCAACCAATCAGAGCAATACATTCACAGCATACAGAGCAACATCACCCATCAATATAAAGTATTTAAAACTATTAGTTGCTTTTTAAAAGTAGATTCAACCATCTACTTTTTTTTTTATCATATCTTATCTATATCCTGTTTCTTCTTTTCAGAATAGATTCAATAATCTACCCCTTTATCCTATCATATGTATCCCCCATTTTTCTTTTTCTTTTTTTTTTCAAACAAGGACCCTGAATCTAATCTCATTGGTTCAGCTTTTTTCCTGACCATTGCCAATACAACTTGTAACCAACTACCCTAAACAATGACAAATATCTATAACCCATTGAATGACCAAAAACCACCCACCCAACCTCTTGGGATTGTGGAAATCCTGTTCTTGAATTTACTTCCTGCTATTTGGGGCACCAGCATATCCTGAAAAGAAAAATGTGGGTTAATTGTCAAGTCCTGGGAGAGGTAGCTGGATTATTTGTTGTCCAGTCTCTGAGTAATGGGAAAGTTCACAGCTTATCTCAAGTCCTGGCTAGTCTGTGAGGTTGGATCATCTTAGGTAGCCACCTCAAAATTGTCCTGAGAAGTTTGTAGTCCAAAGCTGATCTTTGGGTGGTGTTTATCAGCTTAGAGGCATTAACATTGTCAATATAGAGTCATCACTGTGGGGTCCCATCATCTTTTTGGAGACTTCAGAGATCACATTAGGTTAGATTATTTCTTTTCTTGGTAATTTTTTTGGGATAGTTCTCCCTGCTTATTTGTTCAAGGGTCTTTAAATTCCTCAAGATAATTATTTTTATTTTCCTGGAATGACAAAAACAAAACTCTCCCCAACCCTAACTTTGGGGAATTCCCCTTTTGGCAAGTTTTATCTAATCAAATGAAAAGCATTTGTTAGGTTTTTTTTTGTTTTGTTTTGTTTTTTTTTGTTTTTTTGAGACAGGGTTTCTCTGTGTAGCTTTGCGCCTTTCCTGGAGCTCACTTGGTAGCCCAGGCTGGCCTCGAACTCACAGAGATCCGCCTGGCTCTGCCTCCTGAGTGCTGGGATTAAAGGCGTGCGCCACCAACGCCCGGCTGCATTTGTTAGTTTTATAAGTTAGTTTAGATTGAGAGGTCATGCTGTTTGATGAACTATCACCTCTTTTAATCAAGAGGTCTCTTTATAGTATTTGCTTTATGGTTTCTCCTGAAATTTTTGTTTTATCTTCTTAAGCTGTTCTATCATTCATAGCAGTATGGTATTTTGTTGTTGTTGTTGTTTTACAATAGGTATTAAGTCCTTTAATTGTTCTGGGAAGGAGTTTCCCCCACTATGACAGGGAACAATTGAACCAAATTTGACATGGGGACCTGCTAGAGGCCTCCCAAGTCATTTCCTGATGGCAAAAGTTTACCTTGTCTGTCCCTTGTTGATCTACATTTGTTAGTGCAATGCCTGCCTTTGCCACATGTTTCTGCATAATCCAGAAGGGTATTATTCTTAGCAAAAACAGTGTTTCTAGGAATGACTTATACAGTCCCTTTTTAGGTGACCTTGTTTACCACAACTGAAATATTTGACATTTCAATTTTTCTTCAAACTGCTGGAAATCACCTATCCTATCCAAGCATTATCATGGTTATGAGATTCAATATTGATTGTATCTCAGATCCATTCCTTCAAGGGTGCTGATCTTGTCTTTAACAGCCCAATTATCCCTTTGCATTGTGCATTAGCATTTTCAAAAGCCACAGATTCAATTATTATTTGTCTAGCTTCTGAATTTGGTATCATTCTATTTACTGCTGAGGTCAATCTTTATAAAAAATCAGTGAAGGTTTCTTTGGAACCCTGTATGACTTTAGTAAATGACTTAATTTTCTTTCCTACTTCTTCAATTCTATGGCATAAAGCCAGGGTGTGATCATCTTATAGAGATTGCTTTTCTACATAATTTTCCAAGAAGTTGGTCATGGGAAATATCCATACCTCTAGCCCTACTTCGTTGTTCAATGGTCCTAGCCTCATCTTTCCACCAGGTCCTCCATTGTAATTGAGGACCAGCCTCGAAAACTGCTGTAACCAAATCTCTCCAGTCTTGAGAGATAATTATATTACAAGTTGACCACAAATTTAACATCTGCTTCACAAAAGGTGAATGCATACCATATGAGATTATTGCTTCCATGAATCTCCTCAATTCTAACATTTGTACTGGAGTCCATCAGCTTTTACACAGCCTTGAGTATATCTATCATTTGGCAATTTCTGTAAGGTTACTGGATAAATTAAGGTTGGCTGTTTGAAAACCCTTGGGTGTTCCTCTGTAACCTTATAATGCAATCCTGAGATTGATTCTCTTTGAAATTCTTCTGTCTGGGTCTGAATATCTCTATGATCTGTTTTTAATACGTTTTTCCAAAACTTTTATCTTGGCACTCATATTAACCAACTTTTTTAATGATATAGCAAAAATGATCAAGCAAATAATATTTATAATTGACATTATGTAAATCTCATCTAAATTAATTATCCTCTCATTTAATTGCTCCATTTTCAAACCATCTAGTGTATTATCAAACAGAGACCTAACTCTATGCATTGTAATAATGTTTCCCACTTTTTAATGTAGGAAAAAAATCACTATGTGTCATTTTTTTTTTAATTTTAACTAATTCTCCCCTTTAAGAAATCCCAATTGACTCATCAAATCTGTTGACAATGACAATTCAGATGATGTTGAAGTGAAGCAACTACCTAGTGTGTCAGCAGCCTGAGGAGAGGATCCAGGGAAAGTCACAGCCCACCAGGAAAGGGAAGAAGCCCAAGAGCCAGAGACCTGAATAGGGAAACATGCAAAAAGCAGCTAACTCTTGCTAACTCAAGCTAACCCTGGCTAACTCCTTAGCTTGTGGGGTAGTGACTCTGGCCACATGTAGCTCTGGCCTGAGCCAGTGGCTGCAAAATCACAGCCCAGCAGCATTTTTGTGAATTTGTGCCCCACAAGTTGGATGTCAGATGTTAAATGAATCCTAATTGGTCTTAATAAAAACCTGAAGCCAGATATTGGGGTAGCCACACCTCAAAGACACTAGTAGTCATTTCTAAATCCAAGGTCAGAGATCTAAAATAATCTATTCTTTAGACCAGAAGAACAACCTCAGCAGAACCGAGACTACTTAAAGTCTAGAATGGGAATCCTAAAATCTAGAGCAGAAATCCCCAAATCATTTCATTGAATTTGGAAAAAGATATATATTTGGGAATATAGTTTCATGTGTAACATGAAACTCCAAAGATCCAATTCCAAAGCTGTTAATACAAAAAGATGAGTGTCTGGATGGAGGTGCTGGGCGGTGGCGGGGGGTGGGATGGGGGTGGGGGGGATCAATCACGGGTCTGCAGGTCAGGATGCTCATTTAGGAGGTAAGAAAACAGAGCTCCATTCTATCATCCTAGAAAAAAGACCCAAGGACATTTTCTGCTACTAGCCATGGAAAGAATTGGAACTGCTCACTTTCAGAATCCCTGCCCCTCAATTGCCTAGCCAGTTTCTATCTCTTGCTTTCATCATTGACATTAAAATAATAACCTTGCTGGGCCAATGCTTCCCTGTAAGTTCCTCATTCTTGAGCCTACCTTCCATCTCAGTGATTTAGAACAAGCATACCCTGTCCTTGAATGTAAAGTAGGGAGATATCTTTTAACTCTGAGAGAGTCAAACATATTGAGTTTTCCATTTAGTGAGTGGGAGGGAAGAACATATTCTTTTCAGCTTCTGAATGTAGTAGCAACATAGATTGGAGGGTTTCAGGATTGAAGTTGATGATTACTGGACTGATATCCATCCTGTGCTTAATATGTGTATGTCTTTCTGTTAGTTGGGTTAGGGATATCTTAGGGAAGGTGGGGCATTGGCCTATGCCTTAGGAGTGGTCAAGCAGAATAGGTAAAGTACAAACCTATACTACTAACAGTTTGAGGTGGAATGTACAATTTAGAGAAGAGATTCTTGTGTGTGTGTGTGTGTGAGTGTGTGAGTGTGTGTTATATGGGTATATGTGTTTATGAGTATGTATGCATAGGGTGTTTGTGTATATGTGTACACATGGAGGCCAGGGGTTAATTTGGGTATCTACATGTGTTGGGGGAGGGGGTCTATGTGTGATATGTGTGCATGTGAAGGACAAAGATAGATAACCCATATCACTCTCCACCTGATTTTTGAAATGAGTTCAACCACTCAGCTAACTGGCTAGCCAGACAGCTCCAGGGACCCACCTGCCTCTGTTTTTCCAGCACTGGTGTAGACATGTACTGCTGCACCCAGCAGTATATGGATACCAGGGATCTGAACTTAAGTCCCCATGCTTATATCACCTCCCTAATAGAAAGAATAGATTGTTTTGATTCGTATTTTTATTCTTTTTTTATGATGTACAATTCAGACCACCACTGGTGCATCCCAAGGTCAGAGCAATGGTCACTTGACTTCTTTCAGACACTGAGTAGGTACCTACCCTGTGCTCATCAGTGGAATGGCGAATAGAATGCAAGCCATATAGAAAGGATTATATCTGGATAGAAAGACAGAAACAAAATCATTTAAAAAGAAAATCTAGGGCAAACTGTGATCCAGGGCTTCCTGGATACATGGGCCAGTCAGTTATAAGAAACAACATTACAAGAAGGTTTTTGAGAACTGAGTAGAGACTTCCTCTCCAGCAACACAGCTAGTCTACAGCTAATTATTGCTGTGCAGGCATGGGTGTTCAGGTCACTAGATATCCAGATTATTATCTAAATCTTTTATTTCGTGAGTCCTGAAAACTACTTTGTCAAACTCTTGTAAAGACTAGAGAGACATTCAACATGTAGGAAGGAAAGGGTGGGCCTCCAATTTCAGGATTTCAGTCTGCAATCAATCGACTTCCTTGCTTTGGGACTGAGGCAGGACCCATACATACATACATACATCATGGCAGGCATACGTGGTAGAAGAGGACGTCCTTTCATAGAGGGCAGACAGAAAAGAAAGGAGGGACTATGGTCACAATATCTTCTAAAAGGGCTTTTTCTGCCAATGACTTACTATCACCAGCCCCTGCTTAAGGGTCCATTATTTTCCAATAATGCCACAGGCTAATAATCAAGCTTTTTAACACCTTGGTTTTGGGATGTTCAGGGAAGCCATAGAAAACATTCAGTGCACCTGAGCTAGCTTGAAATTTGCCACCTGGCATCTTCTGGCCTATGCTAAGGCAACAGTGGCTGACAGCCAGGAACCTCAATGAAGATTTGCAAAATGGAGAACACCTGACTGGTCTTGCAGACCTCACATGGCCAAAGGGCTTTCCAAGTGAGGGAAAATGTGATGCAGTTATGGACCTGGAACCTTTGGAGCTATGAAAAGGCCTCTGGGGACAGAAGAGTGGGCATGAAGAAGGGTCAGGGGGCATGCCATGGCACATCACTCAGAGCAATCAAAGCTTCATTCTCCTCAGTTTCCCAGTGAGAATGGTAATGTCTGCCTCCATGTACTGCTGGGAACCTGTGTAGAAAATGCACTGTGTAGACAATGCTCAGTGTTGTTCCTGGCACCCAGACAGACCCTTTGTGGAGTGCGTGTGTGTGTGTGTGTGTGTGTGTGTGTGTGTGTGTGTGTGTCTGTTCTTTAATATAAAGTGTGAGCTTTGTTCTCTCATGCCGTGATGCTTGCCAGGGCTGGCTCTTCCTTTGCCTTTTCCATGTTTAAAGATTGAATCTTCATTTATTTATTTATGGAAGCTAAACATTCTGATGCATACAAAGAAGAAAATAACAATCTGTCTTCTCACCACCCAGAATTGATTATGGCAGCTTTGCTTTGCACTTACTGCTGCCTCCCTACTTTCTAAAAAAAAAAAAAAAAAAAATCATTCTTGGTTTTGTAAATGTGATAACATGTACACTATAAAACTTATAAGAAGGGAAGACCCCCTTTGGAGGAGAACATTTATGCCCTACTATTATAAATTAGGTACTAATGGGCCGGAGGTACAGCTCAGGGGTAAAGTACTCCTTTGTGTGCACAAAGCCACAAGGGCCATCCCTGAGCACCATATATTCGGGCTCGACAGTCCTATGCTTGTTATCCCAGCAGTGCAGGCGGGAGGATCAGAAGGTCGAGGTCATCATTAACTGCACAGCAAGTTCAAGGCCAGCTCTGGAATACAGGAAATCCTACCTCTCAAATAATAAGTAAATAAAGTACAAATCACGTCAGGCAGCTTCATATACTTTACCTAGAATGGAGGCCTACTGTGGGGTTCCTATAACACTAAATAAAATACCACATAATACAAGGTGCTCGCTGGCACACAGTGCTTAATGAAGTTGGGTTATAGTTTTCAGAAATAGACTCCACATGAGCAGGTAAAACTCTGGTTAATTCTGGAGCACTATAGAGGAATTCCTGTGTTGCAAGTCGGGCCCAGGCTTTAAGATCTCTTTTCTTCTCCGTGTCTCTTTGTACCATACTAGCAAGCAGGGGATGATTATGATCCTTGGGATTTTGAGGCACTGGCACAGGAAGAACTCCAGGGACAGTTTCTTGCCCTCCCCTCTCTGCCACTTCCTCTTCTGCCCCCATCAGCTCTTTTTCCCCTCTGGTTTGAGCTTCAAGATGAAAGGCCCAGAAAGTACTATATCTTCCTAGCTACCCTACAGCCTTGTCTCTCTTCTGAGGGGTGTACAACTTGGTCTCAGAGTTAACATCTGTCTTCACTGGTGACTTGTGAAAGAGGTACCCATGCTCCTAGGTAACATGTCACTTGACCACTGGATGCAAATTAGCTGTTAGATAATGGCCTCTGCCCCTGGAACTCATTGCAGTTTTTAATCCCTTTTTGCAAATTTGTTGTTTAACTCTATAAACCGGGAGCAAAAGCTTTGGCTGCTTGGCGAGAAACCCTTTTGCCCAGTGATTGAAAAATCTGGCACTGCCAAGTTCCTTGAGCTTTGCAAAAATTTTCTACAGTTTCTCTTTCCCATAAAACAGGTGTCGTGCAGAGGCGTCTTGTGTGTCTTTATGATCATTATGTTGTATTAGACAGTCACGTTGCATTCCAGAATGAGAACAAAAGTGCTACCTAGCCCTTTACCTGCAAGGCAATTAAATTATTGTCTGGCATGTTTGTAGCCCCAGGACCAGTAATCAGCTTTTAGCTTGAATAGCAGACGTGGTGTTACAATCCAGTGCTTTTCTGAGAGGTTCATACTTAGCATTTGCATTTGATAATTTAATTTAAATAATACCAACAGAGCACAGTTGCACTTCCAGGCAAGTGTCAAGCTAAAATGACTGAATGCATTGTACAACCTATTTTGTTTGTTGGTAAATAATTTCTTATTCCGGAATGAGTTCCATTTCCTAGTTTTTAACCTCTGCTGATCATGTTAAATAAACTAGAAAATAGTAGTAGCCTCAAAAGCCATAAGTCTGTCTCTGTTCACCTTTCCTTCCTCCCAGAGAAACAGTATCTGAGAAATCTTTAAATTTTCATGATGTTGTGAAAGTCCTTCACTGAACCGTTAAAACAGTCTCCCCAAAGAGAGCTTTGTGTGTGTGTGCATGCAAGATACCATTATATATTAAAGATCCATTTTCTGATAAGAGTCTCTGTTCTGGAGAATATTTGGTAATTTTAGTAAAAATATTTGCTACTGGAATAGTGGATCCCAACTTAAAGTCCAATAATTTTATAAACTAAAGTGAATAAACTGTGGCAAAATGCACTTCTAGCCCTATACCTTCTAAAATACAGTTTATTGGATCTCCTCAAGATTTCCCTTATAGGAATCCCAGCCTACCAGACCTCTTCACATAGTTTGTTGAGTCCTAGGTAACTCCTCAACTAGATTCCAAGCACATCCTTAAATCCCTTCCCCTCTCCTCTTCTACTATCCATGGACAGAAAATTGCCCATATAGTCCTGTCTGTGAGATCCCAGGAGACCCTAGATCTTAAAAAGAGAGTGGATGTGTCCTACCATTCTTTGATTTTTTTTTCTTGTTTTCTCTGTTTTATACAGCATTTTAAACTTCCTCAGTTTGACCTACCTGTGCTTTCTCTTGATTAGAAGTGATTACAGTCCGGTGAGGTTCTTCATCCTTCTGTGTCTCCTTGTTCACAGGACCGGCCTTTCCTACTCAACATGGTGGTTTGATACAAATTAGTCTATGGGTGGCTTCAAAGGAAGTTCAATGGACTGGAGAATGACATTTTCTGACAGTCCCCTTGTAAAAAATATTTAAGTAGAGGACATCTGTACCTATACCTTCTAGGTTGCTAGAAATGCCCCAGGGGGAAGATGAACTCACAGGCAGAGATGTGTACTTTCTCTCTGGTTTCTTTGGAGGCAGAATAATGGCTGTTGCAAAGCCTGCCTTCCGTTTTCCCGCCCCATCTTTACCTTTTCTTCTTCCCTCTTTCCTTCCATTTGTACACCTGTCTCTAATTGGTAAGCATTGTAACCTGTCCTTCATTTGTATAATATATAGTAGGATCATTAAATATAGGGTGTGTTATAGATGTTTAACATTTCCCTGCTATTTATTTATCTATCTGAGGTATAATGTATTGTTTGGCTGTGTGCATTCTTTGTGGAATGATGAAGATAACTCAATTAACTTACTTATCATCTCACATGCTTTCATGGTCAGAATATATAAAATCTACTCAGCGATATCTGAATACATAGTGTGTTATAAGTTATTGGTGATGACAGGGCCCATATTTTACAATAGATCTCTAAAACGTACTCCATCTACCAGACTTTGTATCCTTTGCATCCTTCTTCATATGTCTCAGGCCTTGGTGAGCACTGTTCCACTCTCAAGAACTTCTGAGAGTACACAGGGGAGGGAGGAGATCATTCTGACCATTTATGTCCCTGTGCTCTGTGCTCACTGTGTCCTGGGAAGTAAGGCCCGAGACTACCCTGAGCATCATTGAGGCCCTGAGCTCATTGAGGACTCTTTGTTCCTCTGAAGGACATCCTCATGCTCTCTACCAGCCACACTGCTCAAGACCATTTTCTCCCGAGCACCTCTCCTCTCCAAGTAAGCACAGACTTCCATTTTCCTGATGCTGAATCCATAGAGCAGAGAGCTAAGCTGCCAGTGGTTATCCTGTTGACATCAGAATCAGGTGCAGCCTTGCCAAGCCAGAAGTGCATGTTCTCTGCACCCATTCTCCAGCTACAGCTTGTTCATGTATGTTCCCAAACATTCTGTCAGCAGAGCAAGTGTTATTTGTACCTGTGACTTTGGCTTTCATTACCTGTGGTCCCCCATCTTGATCCTTATGAGGATAGTGATGCTTCTGTACATAGTGGCTTGTGTTTTGCATAACACATAATCAAGGGGTTTACATAGTCTGAAATGGGACTCTTGAGTAAGGTACTTTCCCTGGTGCTATCCAGCCCTTCTGAACAGAACTGACAGAAATCACAGTGAGCTGCTATACTACACCCACTCTAGTCTCTGCTTTGAATGATAAAGTTAATGAAAGAGTGGTAGTGAACATTCCTAGGAGTATAGATATGGCACATCCCATGTTGCATGTCTTCCTGAGCTCCATTAGATGAAAGGCACTTAGGAGGGTTTTAATGGCTATCTGTGGGAAGAGAGGGGAGTGTCTCAGAGAAGTAGAGCCATACTGTTCAAAGAAAAATCCCAAACACAGAAATTTTCAGCTCTGAGGGGACCATGAACAGTGATCCAGTGAGATTAATAGACTGCTCCTAGGATAATATATATTCAGGATCTTCACAGGAACAAGACTGATAAAACCCAGTGAACATGGATGGATACTTCATCAGAGCAAATGTAATGATTTTCATTTGTTATAATTCTATGATTAGTTCTGTTAATGAAAATGTCTATTTAAACTATTTAAGACACCCACTAAAGTTCTATAATATTAATTTCATGGAAAAATTCCAACAGAACTATATTAGTTTCCCCCATTAAGGTAACATTATGGACTTTTAATAGCACTCTCAGCTGTAATGGTTTTTATTGACCTAATTAGTAAATGAATTAAAATCTGTCTCAGTGCCTTGAAAATTATGTAATAACAGCATCAATTCAAAAGCCAGGGCTAGTTACAATGGGTTAAGAAAGGAGAGATTCCCTAAACCATATGCCCCTAACATATATTGCTTTATCCAAAAACAAAAACAAATTGTATTTTAATATCACTTGAGGCATTTGCCTTTGAAAAATTTTAAAATTCTGATAGCCAAATAATGTTTTATCACTAGTGAGATATGTTGTACATGGGAAATTTGTCTCTTCTGAGTTTCTAAACTTTTGATGATTTAAGAAAGCAATATTAGAATCATTAGTGGTAAGGTTAGATATATGACTGAATCTATGTAGATTTTATACTTTTTGGTATAAAAGCATGATGGCCAGTGAAACAAGTTTAAAGTGCAGAGAAGGAAGAAAAAAAGGATCTAATCCCACTTGCCTAAAGTACCATGATCTAAAGCAATGGTTCTCAACCTCCCCAATACAGTGACCCTTTAAGACAGTTCCTCATGTTGTAGTGACCCCCAACCAAAAAATTATTCTCCCGGCTACTTTGTAACTGTTGATTTTGCTACTGTTATGAATCATAAATATTTTTGGAGATAGAGGTTTGCCAGAAAGGTCATATCCCACAGTTTAAGAACCACTAATCTAAATGTAAAGGAAGGTGGTCAGGACACACCTTTTGCCTCCTGGTCATAGTGAACATTTTTGACACAGATATTAAATATAGGATCCAGTGCCTCTGAACTCTAACCATTTCTGAGTCAGACATTACTAAACGATTGTTTCACCCTTATTCAATAGAACATACAGTTTTGGGCTGATGTCAGGGCCCTGCTTCAGACACACTCTTCTAATTAACAGGTATTAAAACCTATTTTGATGCCTGGTGATCATCCACAAATGTGATTTGTCTTTTATACATATCTAAATCTCATTTTCTCAGCAAGAAGTTCTCTGGGAGGATGTGCTAATCTGCTTTCCATTACAATCACAAATGCCTAGGTTAAATCAACTTATATAGAATAAAAATTTAGTCTGTGAGGGAGCAGCATGCAGAACAAAAATACTTGAAAAAAATGAGAAGTTTGGAGAGGAGAGGAATGTGACTGAGATGAAAGGAGGGCAGAGAGAGCAGCTGGGATTGCTGTGAGTTTAGAAATTAAGGAGTAACCTCACACTTTAGAGTAGGAAAGAGGAAATGTGCTGTGAGGGCCAGACCCCAGCCCCTGAAGGTAAACTGAAGTGCAAGTTCACTGGGAAGGACAGAACTACAACAGAGACTGCACCTGAAGGGACTCCTTAACTGAGCACCCCAGCTACAAGGTACCAAGGTTGCATACAAGGCCCAAGGCTGTAATAAAAGGGAGCTGGAGGAAACCTTGGCAAAATTGTACACATGGTGCTGGTTTTGTTAACATGAAAAATCCAAGAGTTATAGGATCATGGAGGCTAGCACCAAAGTGGCAGAAATCTGCTAAGGAAGGAGACCTGGAGAAGCCATTGCAAGGAGCAATAAAGGTGAAGCCTAAGTACCAGTGGAGACCCTGGAAGATTTGCTGAGGACAGCTGAAAGGCTTGAAGTGGAGCAGTTCTGAAAGAGGTCATGTGTGCTATGGACAACCCAAGGAATATGCCTACCCAAGGCTGCTTATCCCCAGATAATTCCATCCTGAGACCCAAATGCCAGGTACAGAACTTCAAGATTTGCTCTTTCTTGGCTGGGTTTTTGTCTTGTTTGGGCTGATGTTGTTTTGCTATGCCTCTATTCCCTCCTCTTGGAATAAGAATGCTTACTCTATGTCTTTTGTAGTGGAAGTATGTAACTTCTAAAGAAAAATTATAGGAGCTCGTCAGTCCCTTGAATCTCAGAAGACTAGATTTTGGACACCCTTCCCCCACCTTAAACATTCTATGTTACTGGAGAAATTGCCATTTCTTTGGGTGTTATTAGTATTGTTAATAAAAGAATTTAAAAATTCACTCAAAAGAAGGCTTTTCAAAATTTAAAAGACAAAGCTCAATACAAGCAAACTATTGCCTCAGCTGCCTGAGCAGAGGAGGAGGATGGAGAAGACAGAGAAAACCATATTGTTTATATTTATGTGACTCATGACAGAAGAGTAGCTTCAGAGAAAAAGAGTAAATAGCTCAGAGTATGTAGAAAGGATGAACCATTAGTAATGTATTCAAAAGAAAGAGATAGAATGAAGAAAATTGAAAAGTTATGCTTTTCTGAGGGTTGCTTTCTGAGAAGGAAGAATATATCATTAAAGGGGTAATTATTCCTCCCATCTATTTAGCATGGCTTAAAGTGGATCACCTTTTCTGGTGGTGTCTACCAGATGACTGACCGGCCCAGATGTATTAACTCTTGTGTTCCAGCTATCTTGGAATGTTAAGTCCAAGGACAGAGTTTAATTCCATTCTTTTGACTTAGAGAAAATAACTTTCTGTCAAGAGGACCTCAACAAAGCCCCTATCAAGGCTACTGTAACAATCTCATTTTTGAAGATGTAACTCCAGTAGCACTTAGGAGATGAGCTGAAATTGGATAAGAGGTATAATTCATTCCTACTATGAGATTCCAGAGACCTGGTTTCAAAGCAGCTTTACCAAAATGAAATTAGTATCTGGTATTCCTTGCTGGAGAACCATGAACATTCCTATAACACCTACCCTCATCACAGGCTCTATTATCTTCTAATGAGGAAGCTGAGCCATAGCCAGCAAAGGTAAGGTTGAAGAAGTTTAACTTCAGAGTCTATATCTTGTATTTAAAGAGGTTCCTCCTATGCCATCAAGTGGAACAATATTGATCAAGATTTGTAGCAAACCAGGCCTGGATTGGACATCTCTGTATTATTTTCAGCAGTTAATTTGGGATTTAGGTGGCATGACCTCAAAGGATTTGGTTAGATTCAGTGAATATTGTAAATAGAATGTGTTAAGAGAGTGCCTATCCCACTTAGTGCCGAGGCTGCAATGCTCTGGTGGAGATATAGAAGACAACAGAAGCTGTCTCTGAGGACTGTAGTGGGGACTGCAGGAGGGCATGTGTTTAGAGTGCCCACATAAGGCCAGCTTGGTGACTTCCTATATAGTAGCTATTCTGGTTGATAGAAGAATAAATGTCATCTTAAGTTTGTGGTATCTGTAGCAAATCAGAGCAGCAATGAGAAAAACCTATTCGTTTCTTCTGATTGTCACCTTTGCAACAGGAGTGGGCACCAATATTGGTGCCTGGGTGGCTCTGAAAGGCAGTTGTGCTAATATTCACAGGCTGACACATTTTTAATTCAGTCAGATGCTGTTTCAGAAGGAGCAATTTGTACTATTAGGGGAAAATTCCATGCAAAACATTTGGTGGGAAGTCTGATGTCTATTATTTAGTTTCCATCAAATTTTGACAACAATATGTTCTAGAGAATTGCAGATGTTCTCAAATCGCATCCTATTTCTGTAAAATCCATGTGTGATGTTTATTGAATAGAGCATCTGCCATGGCGGCAAAGGCATGGTTCTTTTTGATGGTTAAAGAACCCCAATCTCTAGTCACGGAGACATGCTGTCTGTGTGCCAGGGAAGCTAATCATGTGTCAAGCTGTGCCTGTAGAAAAGGCTCCCACAGCATCCCTGCTCACACAGCCTGTGCCACGTTGGAGGACTGGCCGTCACACGGCCCCGTCTAGGATGATGCAGACTGAACGTGAGGGGAGAGAAGATGCCAGTCCTTCCCTGACCAGGATCTCAGCATCACGCCCTTCTCCCTCCATGATAAACCTTTGTTATTGAGCAAAGAAAGTAGAGAATGATTTCATTTTCTACTCAGGGCAATGAAGTAAGTCCTTCATTTTCCATATTCAGCAGACCTAAATATAGTTTCTCATACACAGCCTGTCTCCAATCTTTATTTCTTTACATTTCTCTCTGGTGATAGAAAGAATGTATATTTCCTTTTGATTTTGTGATTTTTTGGTGGAACCAAGAACCTGTGCATGCTAGGTACTTGCTGTATTACCAAGCTGTGCCCTTAAGCCTGAAATTGTTGTTGAATTTTTGCAAGGACTGAGCTACTGAGAAAAGCAGCATGGTGATTGGAAACAAGATAGTGGAGTTTGAAGGACACTGGCCTGTCATTCAGAAGGTGGCAGTTCTTAGCAACAGCCATGTGACTTCATGTAAGACTTATCATTTTAGGTAAAAAGATACCCTCCAGCACTAACACCAGGTTCTCATGAACTCTGTCCCTCTTCTCTTGAGATTGCTACCTGCTCTGCACCATCTTTCTTGCCTAGCTCTATTAATTTCTCCTAAAATATCCCTACTTGTCTTTTCAGTGACCACCTTTGATAGGGGTTCTTACTCGAGTCCCCAAGAAGACCTGAAATTACATGTAAACGCTTGATTATAGGCGGTTTTTAAGAGTTCAGAGGAGACATTTACAGGGTTTTGTTCATCCATTAAATGGATAATGAGTGTCTATTTTCTGCCATATGCTGAGCTAAGTAAGGGAAGATGAAATGGTGATCTCTTCAGGCAAAGGCTCTATTCTCAAGGGAAGAGGTGAGGGCTGAGTATATGCATGCCAAGAGTACAGGGCATATGTAATGCACTGTAGAGCTTGAGACAGACTCCCCACCTGGACTGCACTGGATTTCCTAAGGGTTAATATTCCAGAAAAGGGTAAGAGCCTCAACCAAAAAGAGAGAGAGAGAGAGAGAGAGAGAGAGAGAGAGAGAGAGAGAGAGAGAGAGAGAGAGAGAGAATATACCATAACAAGTGGTAAACATGGAGAACCAGTGACCAGAGATTTGATTCATACCAGGTGAGGCACTTAGCAATGTAGAACTTGGAAACAATCAGATTTGTTGTCACTATCATGAAAACTAAAGTATTTTAAGCTCCTAATAATTACCACATTTTTATAAGAATTGAAGAGCAATAGTTTTATTTTTCTCCAAATCACTTCAATGAGTTGTTATGATCCTACTTTATATATGGGAACACTGTAGCTCACAGACATGACTGTTCAAGAATTTCTTGACTGCCACCTCCTACCACAAAAGTAGCAATTGTGGGATTTAGTCTTAATACTGGGCCATTCAGAAGCTGAGCACTAAGGTACATTTTCAGGGTGCTTGCATCAAAGCTGGGGTGTACCCAGTACTCTCACCTACCAAATAGCTTGGAAAGTCATATTTCTTTGAATTACCAGATTTCAAAGTTGGCTCCATCTTGTCCTCTCCACACTGGAGGACATTCTCCTCTAGGCAGGCTGTGAGAGCCCCTCAGTTACCAGCTCACATTGGTTTAATGTACCTGTTCTGTAGCCAAAAACCATTCATTGAGCTCAAAAAGAAAAGCTCTAAGGAGCTTATTAACAATTTAACATTTCCAAAGCATGTGGGATTGTTAATTCTGTTTTCCACTGAAATCCTGTCATGATGATTAAGATTTAGTCACTACAGGAACGCTGGAAAGTGAAATCCATTTTGTGGCCGCACAACTCCCACAACTTTTAAGCTGCTGTGAGAGCCTCTTCAGGTGGCTGAATGCTGTTGTCTCTCTTCTAGCAGCAGGCCTTGAAAGTGTGTGACTGGGTTTTTTGTTTTTTTTTTTTTTTTTTTTTTTACCAACTCCACATTCAATAGAGGTCTAATATCCAAGATATACAAAGAACTAAAGAAATTAGATATTAAAAAACCAAAGAGTCCAATTAAAAATGGGTTACAGATCTAAACAGAGAATTCTCAACAGAGGAATCCTAAATGGCAGAGAAATACTTAAAGAAATGTTTAATATCCTTAGCCATCAGGGAAATACAAATCAATACTTCTTTGAGATTCCATCTTAACATCTGTCAGAATGGCTAAGATCAGTAACACAAGTGACAATTCTTGCTGGTGATGTGGAGTGGAGAACATTCCTCTGTTGCCTGTGGGAGTGCAAATTTGTACAGGTACTTTAGACAGCAATATGGCAATTTCTCGGAAAATTGGGAATTGATCTACCTCAAGACCCAGCTTTATCACTCTTGGACCGATACCCAAAGGATACTCCATACTACCACAAGGACACTTGTTTAACTGTATTCATTCTAGCTATTCATAATGTCCAGAACCTAGAAACAACCTAGATGTCCCTCAACTGAAGAATGAATAAAGAAAAGATGGTATATTTACACAATGGAGTATTACTTAGCTATTTTAAAAAATGGCATCATGAAATTTGCAGGCAAATGGATACAACTAGAAAAAAATCATCCTGAGTGAGGTAGCCCAGACTGGGAAAGACAAATATGGTGCATTCACTTTTAAGTGGACATTAGCTGTTAAGTAAATGATAACCAAGCTATAATTCACAGACTCAGAGAAGTTAGGTAAAGCGCGTGCGGGAGAGGGGGGCGCAGTCTGGGGGGAGATGCATGGATCTCTCTGGGAAGGAGAAATAGAATAGATTGTGGGGGTGGACTAGGGGTGGGAAGAGACCAGAATGGAAGGGATGGGGGTGGGAATGGATGGAGAAAGTGTAGGGAGAGAGAGCTGGAATTGGAGGCATTTGGAGGGTTGTGTGGAAACCTAGTACAGTGGAAACTTTCTGGAATTGATGTGAGTGACCTTAGTGGGGACTCCTCGTACTAGGGATACAGAGTCTGAATTAGCCATCTTCTATAACGAGGCACAGGCTTCCAGTGGTATGACTTGGTTACATTCAGTTGAGTTATTGACAAAGGACGTCCAGTGGAGATCCCTAAACAACCCAGGCTAATGCTAGGATAGAGCATTGCCCTCTCAAACTGACAGCAGGCTCCATTGCTGAGAAAAACATCCATACAGCTCATTGAAAGTAGAGGTGGAGCCGGTGAAGGCTTGCAGTTTTCACCCTAATGTTCTAGTCTCTTTTGCAAGAAGCTACTTTTCAGGCTATAGAAAAAGAAACTAGGACACCAACTCAGTCACAAATCCTCCACCTACCATCTGTCCTGCCTGCAAGATGTGCTGAGCAATATAATTGCAGAACTTGTAGAAGTGGTCAACTAAAGTTTGGTTTAACTTGAGACCCATGCCAGGAGAGGGAGCCCATGCCTGAAAAAAATCAGTGAAATGATTGCTAATATTTAGGTGCCTTGTCTGGTCGTCATCAGAAAGGCTTCCTCTGGCATCAGGTGGCAATGGGTGTTGAGACACACAGCTGGACATTATGGAGAGAGAGCCTAAATCAGAGGTCTCCATCAGTTCCCGTCCCTAAGAGATGGAAGGGGGGGAATAAAGACTGTAGGAGTCAGAGAGGATGGAGGACACCAGGAGAACATGGCCCACTGAGTCAATAAATTAAAAAAAAATAGAATTAATATAATATAATTTGACTTCTATTGAAGAAAATAGTGAATATTAAAAATAATTCATAATATAGTTTACCTTTGAATTTTCTCCCATTTACATTTATGTTTATTATTATATATTTATTTTTGTAAGATATTATGCTTAGAATTTGGAATATTAGCCTCAGAGGGGACACCTCTTATATTAGTAAGTGAGAAAGAAAAATTTGTTTCATATAAAAATAACTGACCATGAGGGGAGGGGGACCCAACAATAATAGAAATCAAGACAAAACAAAAAACCAACACAAACAAACAAAAAACCCAAAACATTAGTAGAGCCAGGAAATGAAGGCAAGAATGCAGAAATCTCCCAAAGTACAGACTTTTGCACTTAGTTATGAAAAATAAATAGAAGCTCACCAGTCATACTATAAGGTGACCTGGCGTCTAGTCCCTCTCTTCCAATACCTCAATAGGAAAGGCCCTGGAAAATGGTTATTCATTTAAAAAGATTCACTTAGCTCTCAACTGCATAGCAGTGCTGGGTAGGGATGCTGGATAAGGCAAGCACTGGGTTGCTTTTCATTTATCTTAAAATGTAGAAAAGAGACAAACACTAAACCAATAAGACTGGGAAGATGACTCAGTGGCTAAAGGCATTTGCCACTCAAGCATGGTATATCCCAAGCCATAGTAGAAGGGGTGAATCAGCTCCTGAAAGTTGTCCCCTGGCCTCCACATGTATGCCTGACATGTATATGCCCTTATAATAATAAATAAAATTGAATTAAAAGTTAAATTGTTGTCCAAATGATGAAGTAATTCTCATTTTAATGAGTGTTTAAGAGAAGATGTTCACTATGCTAAGGTTATAGCCCACTAATGCCTGAGCTTTGACTTTATCAACTTTAAAGTTGTTTCCTAGTGCTATAGCCAATCAACAATACAATAACACAGTGAAGAGGGTAGACAGATTGACTTATACATACGCATTTATATACATACATACAGTCATTTATACACAGGTACGAGAGCATGCACACACAGTCACACACACATACACACACACACACACACACACACACACACACACACACACACCACACATAATGGACACCTTTAGCAAAAAGTAAAAATTAAGCTGGTAGGACTTTTTATACCATAGCTAGTTACTCACTTGCTTTGTTTGCATACTTCCCAGCTGGCAAATTTGTCCTCCTCCTTTTCAGTGCTCCACACTGGGTGCTTTCTTTTTTGAAGCTCAGTATCTCATAAGACTGGGTGCTTTCTTTTTGACGTTCAGTATCTGAACCCTCTATGTCTATCTCAGTCCAGATTTCTGTTATTACTTTTTATTGTAGTCTGCTAGTAAGCATTTGAGATGGAAAATGCTTTTTGGTATGGAAGCAAGGAAAATTTGGAGATGCTATTTTGAAATTAGTGACTATACTACTCTATCATTAAGTTGTAATGATATTTTGTATTCTATTTTGTACCTAATCTGGTCATTGGATATTTCCACAGTAGGATCCACCCTCACTAGCAGTTTGAATAGAGAGACTCTTCGCTCATTTGAACATCCGGAGAGTACCAATAGATAGCTATCATGACAGTCCATCTGCAAAAGTCACCACTGTGACAAAGTGGTGTGTGTGACAGAAAGATGCTCAGCTGTGGGAGAGCAGGATCATGTCTGGGAAGATTCTCTTTTACATGGTGCCTTCAATTACTTATTAAATGGAAGCCAGATGCTTATACTTAACATTTTTAATGTTTTCACATTCCCAGGTATCTCATAAAATACCACTACTAAATCAAAGGACCCTTCATAGACTTTTAAAGGATGTGTGATGTTGCAGAAATGTTAAAAGCCACATTCATAATTTTCTCCAAGGTCTACACTCCTTCTTCTCCATGTACATGCATACTCCCTGCCCCCCAAATAAAATAGATTGGAAAGGGAAGTCACAGAGAA
Source organism: Peromyscus leucopus (assembly GCF_004664715.2). Taxonomy (NCBI): domain Eukaryota; kingdom Metazoa; phylum Chordata; class Mammalia; order Rodentia; family Cricetidae; genus Peromyscus; species Peromyscus leucopus. The sequence goes on along the minus strand of NC_051070.1, from coordinate 87,238,446 downwards.
ATGTTTCAGTGTCACCGGCTAGCAATGCATCTTCCACAAGACAAAATGAGTTACTAGGAGAAAAATTTTCTATGTGATTTAGAAGATACCATTTGAATTCTATTAGAATTTCTTGAGATAAAAGGCAGTGAGTTAAATGAGAAGATGTAAACCTTCCTGTGATATTTGATTGCTAATGAATAGAAAGTATTAATCTTAGCATCTAAGAAGAGAAAAATGCCTAGTGTTTTTCATTAAATCAACTAAATGATTAAATGAGTTAGTCAGTGGAAACCATTTTAATTTTCTGAATATGAAATGTGCAGCTTATAGTGAATAAATTCAAAGCACCTCTCTAAGCAATTTTTGGCCATAAAAATGCGGGTTATAAAGATGTTTGGTGTTTTCCTCTTTATAGACAGTCAGTATTTTAAATGCAGTGGCATTGACTGTGTAGAAGGCAATGCCCCTGCTCTCTGGGCTTAAAGAAGCTGGCATCCAGAGCACCGTCCCTAATGGATCTTCAACACTATTACAAAATGATTGATTATTGTTGTAGTCATTTTAGCAGCTTTCAGGGCTGTTATATTTTTAATTAAATTGGCTGTGAATTTTCTAAGTGGCAAAGGTTGATAAACTAGTGCTTGGTGCTGTATTACCATTCTTTGCGTGGCTGTCATAGTTGGTACATTTATGTGCATAATCTTCTTAACATTCATAAGTCTCTTTGGTCTCAGGCATTGATCTGTGAGATTACTTGCTGTTTGGAAATGGAGAAAACATAAAATTGCACTCAGGAAAGCACGTGGCTCTGAGACACATTGCTTGGTGGGCTGAGAGGACTTTCCTCACAGAGCTCGCAAGAGATTGGCTTACCATCCTCCCTGTACCTGAACAAGGAAAAGAAGAGATGGGTAGCAGGTCATGATGTCAGTTCTGATAAGCTTGGCGAGATTCTGCTGAGCCAGGCCATGATCTGGGTGCTCCTTATACAGGAAAGAATATAATGAAGGGGCAACACTGTATCAAAGAGGGGATAATTTGGAGAAATAGTCTGCAGAGAAGAACAATTTAGAATTAAAGAGACTCTGAAATCCAGGGGTTGGACAAGTCTTCCTTAATAAGTGGCACTGGAGCTGGATATGAAGTTGGGAAAACATGTGCCTGGCAGGGGCATGACTGCAACAGATTCTGGGCTAGGGAGGCAATTTGAAGACCAGAAGAAAAGCCTGGGAGCCGACTGGCCAGAAGTTCAGACAGCTGTTGGAATGGGTCCACCTAGACAGGATGCTGGTGATCATAGGGCCCTCTGGAGAACAGCCTACCTCCTATGACTTGCGTTTGCTATGAGAAAGTGAAAACCTAGAAAGCAAAAACCTAGGAGATGTTAGGAAAAAAGAAAGTTTGTTCAGTAGAATTATAGCACATTAGGCTGTTTATATTTTACTGTTGGCAGGAGGGCTGACAAACCGTGTCCCTTGTGCTAACAATTTTCAGATTGGGGAACTGAGATCCAAAAGGATAATGGCACAGGCTGAATGGCAGTTGACAGATCTAAGTAGGCAGTGACAAAGGCTGAATGGCAGCAAATCTGGACATCCTAAAATCAGTCCCCTCCTAAGATGCTGTCACTTCTGAAGAATCCTCGCTTTTGTTCTAGGGGCAGAGGTGGGACCTGGGTTCACTCTTTTTCTAACCAATGGGGTGTGTGTGTGTGTGTGTGTGGTGTGTGTGTGTGTGTGTGTTTGTGTGTGTATGCACGCGTGCGAGCACACACACACACACCCCTCATACTCAAAGAATGAAGAGTGCTGGTTTATATTTGACTTTCCAAGAACTCACGCATTAGGTGCTGGGGTCATAGGTCAATCAGTGAAGTATTTGATGTGGGCTGATGCATGCCTTTAATACCAGAACTAGGGAGGTAGCTCCCTGTGAGTTCAAGGCCAGCCTGGTGTATATAAAAGAAGTTCCAGGTTACACATGGCTAGTGATATCATATCTCAAAAACAAGCAAAAAAGAACAACAATACACACATAGGGTTCTAGACAGATGGTTCAGCATACAAGAGACCATAATGTTCTTGCAGAGGACCAGAGTTCAGTTCCTAGCACCCATGTCTGGCAACTTACAACTGCCTCCAATCACAGCTTCAAGCAATCTGGCAAACTTTTCTGGCCTCCACAGCAACCCATACACATGATATTCACTCATACAGACACACAATCTTTAAAGAGAGTGACATTGGCCTGAAAGAGGGTATAATGTCTGATCCAAAGTAAGCACCCACCAGTTTTGACTCTTCTAGTCATATGGAGCACATCCTGGTAATTCCAGCTGACTACATCACTGAGAAGGCACTGGGATGGACTGAAGTAACTTCACATGTGTACCCTATTATTTTCAACAATGCTAAAATGAGGCCCCTAGCCCCACCTCAGGCCAGTCAGGGAGTGTTTGGATTTGGCACCTCTCACCTGGATTTCTTCAAATACACATTCATAGTGACAGCTAGAATGTCAGGGGGCGCCTCTGAGACAGATGTGTATGGCGAGAGCAGCACATTAGTGAAAACTGTGTACCAAGTAAACATGGCAGGTGCTTTTAGTGATATAATCTTCATAGTTTCAACCAGAGGCTGCACAAATTGCAAAGAAGAGAAAGAATATCCCAGTTTTCATACATTGAGGTTACAGATGAGCCACAGAGCTACCATTTGTATTTGCAGGATATCTCAATCATTCTGTATGTATGCCCACCATGGCAGCATTTCAAAGCAGTATTTCACATCACCCTAGTATTTTATCACACATTGCACATTTGACACAGTTCTCCCTGGCACTAGAGTGCTTCGGGCTAAGTTTCAGATTTTGTCAGTAGGAACAAAGGAACTTGCTGCCACCCAGAAGTGGCTGGGGAAACATTCCTCCAAGTGCTACCAATTTGTCGAGGTAAAGTGCCAGGTGGGAAGAAAGGAGAGACAAGTGAGCTCACATCTTGCCAGCTTCTGTGCATTCTTTGCAGTTCATTCTTTGGCTGGGCTCACGGCCAAGATGAGCCAAGACACACAGCTTCTCATGAGCCGGTGGCAGTCAATCCCTGGTATGCCAAGAGGAGTAGAAAGGGAGGCTGCTTCCCAAGCAGTTCATATTACCAGCTTCAGGATCTGTTATCCAGGGAGACAATCTGGGTATATCATTGTCTTTGCCCTTTGGTGTGGCCCAGACTCGGCTGAAAATATAATAGTCTCTTCTTTTTCATCCATGCAACCAATCTTGTGCCTTGTCTCTGCCATACTGTGTAATAGACTCTGGAAATGACATGATAGACATGACTACAGAGCTTAGGTACTGTGAATGAAGCTGTCAGGAACATTTAAGGTGTGTGTGGGGGGGTAGGGGCTCACTAGGGTACTGACTAATTTTAGTAAGGTGCCATCCACTTCAAAATCCAACAGTACTGTATGAGACTACATGAACAATTTAATGTCTACGATTTCAGTTGATTCTACCTCCTTAGCCTGTCTAAGGAGTAGGTAAACCTGGGATATGGTACAATACAAACAGTTGATTCTCAGCTATCTATGACTAATCATGTTTTTCTTATTGCCATGTGTGGAAATCACTTCTATTACTACTTGTAATTTGTCAAATCAACTTGAAAACCAATGAGGGGCTGAGGTTATCGCTCAGTTGGGAGAATGCTTACCTAGCATGGTTCAATTTCCAGTACAACATAACACTGGACATGGAAGCACATACCTGTAATCCAAGCTCTTGGGGGGTGGAGGCAGAAGGATCAGGCATTCAGCGTTAACTTTGCTACATAGATAGAGTTTGATATCAGCCAGGGCTACATGAGACCTTATTTCAACAAACAAACAAAAAACCTGAAGCCAAAGTACAGCAAAGCAAACCAAAACTACTAAGTGATAGATGTCATTTCAAAAAAAGTACCACCAACTTTCAGCTGGGTTCTTGAATTCTCTTACTGGGGCCTGGGATAGGCTGGTGTTTTCTGGCTCAGAATAGGGGGAAGAGAAGGGATGGGGATATTGCTCAATGGAGCAGTGCTTCCCTGGCCTGTGAATGACTCCAAGTTCAGTCTCTAGAGGTGGAGAGAGAAGAAAAAGTGGAAGTGGTGATCACCAGCCTCAGAGTGCAGTGAAATGAAATGGAGAAATGGAAGTAAACACCCTTCTGAGACAGCATGACTGTGTGCCGCATAAACACACCTTCCATGGAACGTGTCCCCCACACAGAAGGTACCCAGAAGGACTGGTGGAGCTGGAACATGAAGATTGAAGAAGGAGGTTATACAAGCAGTGAGCAGCTCCACAGGCCTTGTTGAGGGGGTTTGTTCTAGAAGAATAAATGAGCAGGAAATCCTGGGTTGGCATAGGCTGACTTTTGTTTCAGGAAGAAGAGTCACCTACAGAGGAAGGAATAAAGAGCAAATGCAGGGGAAGGTGGAGTGATCTCCAGGGAGGCTCCTGAGAGCCTGGAGGAAAGATGGTGGTGGTGGCAGAGCCAGGCAGCAGCTGTGAGGAAGGGAGGCCTGGGAGATGTGCTGACTGAATCAACACCGACAGCAGGGATGCAGTCCTGCTCCCTGGATGCTGTGGTCCACTGCACTTACCCTAACAGCAGCCAGGTCGGTCTGATTACTCTTCTATACACTTTTATCCAAGAATCCCAAAGCCTTGCATCTGCTTTAGCTAAAAAAGACAATAGTTTACCCAGTGTTAGTCTGTCCACTCAGTCACCACTATTGCCCATATTCCGTGTGGAGGCCCCTGGTTCATTCAGATTCTTTTGAAAATCATATGTGCAAATAAGACCTGAGACCTGAGAACAGCGTGGTCTGTGTGCACTGTTTGCAGGGCCAGGGAAGTGCTCCCATCACTTCTACTTGCCTTTAGGGCTTTACTTTTAACTCAGGACAATTTTGTCTCAGGAAATATTGGCAGATTTTGCATTTGCTTGGAGCTGTCATGGTGGAAGAGGGAACTGCGTGCTAGTCACATCAAGTGAGTAGAGATCCTATGAATCATCATATAGTTAGTTCTCAAATAACCTTCCACAACTAGGAAAGATCTGAGCCAGAACAGGAGAGCCTGATGCCGAGGCCTGTCAGGTGAGAGTGGCAGCCTTGTTAATGGTCAAGGGCATCTGGCACATACCACTAGTCGCTGCTCTGGATAGCCTGCATGTCTTCACATGTGTGTATGAAGGATGCAACAACCACACAGATTGGAAAAAAGAAGCTCAAGTTTCTCTGGATGGTGGCACAAGCCTATTATTTTAGCTCTTCAGAAGCTGAAACAGGAGGATCACTAGTTGGAGGGCAGCTTGGGCTAAAAGTAAGATCCTGTCTTAGAAACAAACAAACAAACAAATCAGCTATTCCTAAGAGGCAACTGAAGACTTGCCCCTGAGCCCTAGCACCTAAGACTGGCTGTAGCCTATATTTATAGATTTGAGTGGCTTCGAGGTGTTTTTCATAGGCAGATCTACCTATAGAGAAAGGCCTCTTAGTCCATGGTACCCTAGCAGGAGTATGTGGAAATCAAATACTCTCCATATTTTCTTGGCTAGCTTCTAGGCCTGCCTGGAAAGCAAGTATCTCTGACTTCAAAAGATGGTAGCAATTACTACTTTTTCCTAGGGGGGAAGATGCCACAAAGATAAACATCTTTTAAATTGTTGCATGCCTCCTGAAAGCTTGGAGTCTATTTGTGAGACATTTATCTCCTTACTTACTCATTCCCCAATTATCATTTAATTAATAAACCTAACAGCATGAGGTATGCTGATCAATAGAAAGAGAATGGATGGAGCGGAACCTGAAGTATCATGGCATTGACCCATCTATAGAAAGCTGAGAGCTGCTTCTCTAAAATGGACATGCTTCCATCCATGAGATCCAGAGAGGACCCACATGTCCTGTAGCATGTAGATAGCTAGAGTGAAGGGTTCAGTGGGCACTCTTCCGAGTTGTAAAGAAGGGGCATTGGGTCTCTAATGGACACAGCATTTGTGGACAGAAATGAATTGACTTGTAAACTGGGACCACTGCGTTCCCTTCTGTGGACATGGGCAACTATCTTTGTGGTATGGATACTGCCCACCAGCTGACGGCATAGTCAGAATCCAGGGAGATCAACCTGTCTGATTAAATACACGTTGGGAGATTTTTTTCACATACTTCTTTAAGAACCAGACAGACCTAGGAGACAAGACAGGAGACAGGAGCAGGCACCCCCAGGGTCTGCACCTCCCTTGCCATTGTGTCCACACCTGTCCTCTTTGACTGAAACACTAGGTGTGAGATCGTTGTACGGCTAGAATACAGGTGCTGACATAACAGAGGTCCTCCTTATTCACGTGTCAAAGTCACAGTGATGGGCTTACATGGTGCTATCATAATTTTGGAGGTAAAAAACAGCTGTGAAAGCCACATCCTGTGGGCTACACCTTTCATCTGGGACCGAGATATGACGGAGCACCGAGATGATCCTCATTGGGTTCAGTATCCAGCAGATACACCCAGGCTAGCTTCAGTGATCAGTGTTGCACAATGAAAATATCACTAAAATTCATTAGCAGGATAAAATCTGTAACTTTTGCCATCTCTGAGACCACTGGGAATACTTCCTCAGTGAACTCTTGGACCAAGGATTAGCCTTACCCTGAATTATAGTGAAATGTGTCTTAAGTGATCACCCAGGGACCACTGAAATCCGTAACTTGGTAGAAGTTGAACTTTAGCTAAAGGTCAAACAAAATTCTTCTAGAAACCTTAGGGGTTGCTTAAAGGTGAAATAAAAAGCTTAGAGGAAAATTGCCTTAATCCCTGGTTTATGAACCAAGTAGCACTTGCTAAGCAGGCTGAGGAATGCAGTCAGCTCCAGAAAGCCTGACTTATCCATCTGAGAGGCCTCATCCCTCCTGTCAGGTGCACAGGCTTTTTGGACCTAGGTGACACTATTGAGGTTCTTGTTTGCCAAGGATACCCAGTCCCTTTGCCCATGTGCCCAGGACCACTGCCAGGGATGGAGTTACAGTGACATTCCAGGTCAGGCCTTACTCATGTTTCAAAGAACACAGTTTACCAATGCCTTTAAGAGGCTACAGTCACCAATTCTACCATCTGTTCTCTACAAAAGTATTTCCTTTTATGGGGGGAACTTGGGGCTGAAGAGATAGCGCAGTGATTAGTACTGCTCTTCCAGAGGACTCTAGGGAGGTTCCCAAGATGCCTGTTTGGTGGCTCACTGCCTCCTGTGACTCCAGCTTCAGTGGACCCAATGCCTTCTTGTGACCTCCAAAGGCACCTGTACACATGTGGCATTCACTCGTACAGATACACACATACACATAAATGAAAATAATACAATCTTTTTAAGGGAGAGATGTTTATTTTGGTCTATAATTCAGATTTACTCTTATATTACATCTCATAAAGCCTAGCATGAAAAGTAAGTTATGTGTATCCTCTGTTTTCTAACCCTCTCTGGAGCACACAAAGGAGGCTTTAAGCTATCTTGAGTTAATGCTCTGTCTTATACTAGACTACTAGAACAGAACATCATAGACTAACTGCTTTCTCATAGCTCTCAAATCCCCAAGAGTAGGGTGCCAAGTGACTAAGGTCTTGCTGAGGGTTTTCTATGCTCCTGCCTTACCAACTCTGCACATGCCAGAGAGAGAAGCTCAGGTGTTTTCAACTACTTGGAAGAACACTAATGTTGTCATAGGAATACAGAGTTAATCAAAGATCCCACCAGCAAATCTTGTACTGTGGTTGGGGTTTTATGACATGGACTTTGGGGAACACATAGACAGTAGCACTCTGGAATTGTTGGGGCCAAAATAAGCAGACATTACAGACTAGGATGGCAGCTGTGTTCTCCTTGCTATCTTTCTGAAAGCAAAGAAGGGCCCAGGCCTGTCAGGTGCACATCTCAACCGTGACATGTTTGGTAGCTTAGACTGCTCACTGTGACCTACTTATATTTTCTTTCCTTACCTCTCAGAAAAATTAAAGCAATATAAATGCCAGTCATACTGTTCACTAGACCCTTATCTCAGTCACCGTGCTCAGCAAGCCTGCTTCCTAGAGTGTGTCCTACTAAATTTTCACCATATTTCAATCGTGGTACTCCTCCCCATTTGAGGAGATAAGTGTCCATAGAACATGAGTTTAAAATGCTAGTTCTTTTCAGGCATGGTGGAAAGATCTAATGGCACAACAAGGGGCAGCGTTGAGGACAAGAACACATAGAAAAGTGGCTTCCTTCACAGGAAGCATAAACTGACATTTATGGGGCTGCTGCTGAGCCAGCAGTCGGCAGGTGATGCTGGTGCCTTTCAAAGGAATTTCCCCAAGATCTCTTCTGCTTCTCCTACGCAGAGATGATGACTGCCTATGAGCCCTTGTAGCCACATACTTCAGAATCCTTTTCATGTGAGATGGGAGTTCTCTCACCACCATGGATGCTTCATGTTTACCACACAGTGGTGAGTGCCAGGACCTTAGTGATACTCAGCTTTCTGTTTGCTGAGCTAACAGTCACGAGTCCTATCCTCCACTTAAGATCGAGCTGAAATGGGGGAGACAGAAGGGAACCCTGGGAGAAATGCTGGCATGAAGACTTCTTAACATGAGAAAAAGGTTAATCCATTGCATGTGGATCTCTGTGTTCTGACCTTCTGTTGCTCTGGAGTAATGATTACCACCTATTTAGATGGTCTAACTTAGCTTGTATTCTGAAGAATCTGGTGTTTGGAATAAATGGTGTATTCATGAACGGAAGCCATGCAGCCCCTCGATGCCTACTTCACTTAACTAAGATGTATTTATGGTAGTGTTGTGGAGTTAACTTAGCTCACAGGTCTGACCGAAGGTGCCTTGGAAATCAGGCAAACAGCACAAAGGCAGCTCAGAGATGAATTTCCGGAAGGGTTCATGTGTTTGAAGGCTTGGGTCTGGTGGCTCCAGCTTCCTGGAACTTTCCAGAGCAATCTTCCACGTGCCCCCAAAGCATTTACTCTTCTGACTGCAGCAGGCCTGGCACACCGTGTTGCTGTCTTCTGTTCTACATTCCTGTATGTGCAGGCTAAGAGATTTCATAGGGCTCTGCAAACTTGGCTGTGGCTGAAATCATGATGCTAGCAAGCTATCCAGTTAAGCTTCTATCATGTTCACTGCTCAGTGGCCCCACTGCTCTCTTTCAACAGTACTGTGCTACAGTTGCAGTGAAGATCTGTGATCTAGTGTGTACATTCAACATTTCGAATTATCTTCATCTGGTTTTTCATAATCAGCTCTAAGTAACTATGAGGTGTCTTACAAAAGCTAGTTGATTAGTAGGAAAGATTAAAACAAACGATCAATAGGAATTAAGGATATGTTCCAAATTTCTAGAAAGGGTTTCTGACACATGATAAACCTATATTTTCTTATAATTCACATTAAAAGCCTACATCTTCATGTAGTAAGCCTAAGGACTGTCTACGCAAGAAGACCCAAACAGAGGGCCACCTAGTAACAGCCTAGATGCCAAGTTGGACCTGCTGCTTGTTTGGAGAAATGAGTTTTATTGAAATACAGCTAGGCTTATGAACTATTTTCTTAATACAATGGAAAAATATTTGTGGTACAGGCCAGTAGGCTGCAGGGAATAAAAGAACACCTATCTAGCCTTTTATAGGAGAAAAATAGTGTTTATCACTGTCCTTTACTAAGGTGGGAAGAAAAGCTTAAGTAACATGCAGTGCATGTTTGCTGAAAAGGCTGAAATAGGGCAGGCCAGACTCAAGTGTTCCCTGTGGACATAGTAAATGAGTTGTCTACTACATGGAGGAGGCATGATGCAATGGCCACTGAATAAACATGACAGGAGCTCATTAGGCAAGATGAGACTAGAAACATGAATTTGTGGGTTGTAGAAACAGTGTTTAAAGTATGGCCCTGGAAGAGGTCTTCTAAGTAGGAAGAGGAGTGAAGGGGAAAGTGAGAGAGCTGAGACTCAAGTGTGGGCTACTCTGACATTTCCTGGTTGGTGTAGGAGGAGGAGAAAGCATCCTAAGAGGATGCTACGAATGCAGAGGCCTGGAATGGATCAAGTGTAAAGAATTTGGAGAATGTGGTTAGAGCACAGTGAATTAGGAAGGCTTGAAGTAAGATGTGGTCAGAGAGGAGTTTCAGTTTTAGTCCATGTAGACAGGTGTGGAGTGAGCCCAAAATGATAACGACACAGTATAAGAAACTGCACTCTGAAGTTGGACACCTGAGTTGATCTAAAAGCTCTGCCGACTGCTGGGATTGGTAACTTTTGCAGGTTAAATGAAGATTAAAGGAAATGATGTGTGCAGTCTGCTTAGATCAGTGCTGAGCATACAAATACACAGTATGTGCTCAGTGAATGTTGGCTTTGATTACTACTATTGGAGGGAAAAGTCACGGGAACTGACTTAGACTTCTCTCTGTCTCTTTGCTCTCTGTCTCTCTCTTTCTCTGGGGGGCAGGTTTCACGGGTCACAGTATGTTTGGAGGTCAGGAAAACAACTGTTCTCAGTCCGCACTTCCCACCTTGTTTGAGACAGGGTCTCTTCTTTTGCCACTGCATGTGCCAGGCTGGCTGGTCCATGAATGTCCAGATTATCTGCTTCTGCCTCTCATTTCCTGGTAGGAACTCTGGGATTACAGATGCACCACTGCTCTTAGCTTACGTAGCTTTCAGGGATCTGAATTTAGCCCATATGCTTGCATAATGAGTGCTTTACCCATTGATCCGTCTCCTCAGTCCTGACTTAGACTTTTCAGATGATGATGCCAGACTATAAGTACCCAAGAACAGAAGTGAGAAAACCATTTAAAAGATAGCTCAGATTATCCAAGGGAGAGAGGGGCCTCTGATCAACTCTCCTGGGGATCCACTACCTTCTTTGATCTTTCCCTGGTGCACATCACTCTTGCACCATGCTCTCTGGGCCAGCAGATGCCATCAGATACAGAGAAGTGAGCTGCCTCATGAGCCTGCCTCTCTCACTGCTTTCTTCCTTAGACTGTGCCCACAGGCCCCTGGGCAGGTACGGATATGTAGCACTTACCCAGAGAGAAAAGAATAGCAACAGCCCTTCTCAACATGTGGCAAAGCCTAGCACTTTCCATAGGAGATTCACATTGTCATACATGGTAACAAAAAAGCTGTGCGACTCCAGTTCAAGTACGTTCCCCAAAAGAGAATGCCAGTCCTTACTTCAGGGTGGCTCTTCAGCAGGCAAGCAGTATTTTCATGCTCATTTAAGTCCTGAGGACATGTACAAAGAGCAATTCAAATTCATTCCTTAGGTCACAGCACCAAACTGGGGCTGTGTTAGCCCACAAAAACATTAATGGGATAATGTATTCCATCACGGAGAAAGAATCAAAGAGACTGTAATGGGGCTTCATTATATCCATCTGTCCATCCATCACTTCTTCCCCATTGCTCACCACTTGACTTGAAAAATGAGACGCCCCCTAACTAATTAGATTTACCCTAATCTCCTTTATGGACCATCAATCCTCTTCAGAGGCCATCTGTGAGTTTAGAGTTCAGACCTTTAAGAATTATGCTAATCAGTCTTTCTCTAATTTAAAGTGTTCATCTGATGACCACAATTTGAAGCTTCTGGCTGTGACAAATGAGAAGCCATTGCGAGATTTCGTTCTAATTTTAAGCACCCTCATCCTCTTGAAGTGACACATAAGGGATAATTTCTAAGAAAATATTCAAAAAGTGAAGGACCTTTGTGCCAGGTAACATTAAAAAAAAAAGAAAAAGAAGAAGAAAGAAAGAAAGAAAGAAGAAATCACTGTGAATGTGGGAATTGCTTTGTAATTATTAGGGCATGATTTGCTTTCATTTGTATGATCAAATTAGAAGTTGCCAGAGTGATTAAGTTATGTTATGGCATGGAGTTGTCGATCCCATTGGTGTGTAAAACACGGTAAAACCAGCTCATGGAGGGACACACCTAAAGCGAAGATAAGATGAGCAGAAATTCTGTCCCTCTGTTGGCTGGGGCCCGTGGCATAATCACTAGAGGCTGGTGAAATGTGAAGCAGAGTTCAGAACAGGGAGGTCACTGGTTTGAAGGCAGTAAGAACTCAGCACATGTGGGTTTTTGTAGACCCTTCTTCTGCTGGTTAGAAATAACCAGCTATGGAATTAGACGCAGAACACACAATGCTCAGTGGAAGACCTGATGCTCTGCTGCTTATATGGTGAACGAACATGCAGGTAGTTGTTAGAATGGTAGCCTGGGTTAGCACTGCTTAACCTTAAACATGCCTAAGAACCTCTGGGAGATGTTAAATAGTGCTTTCACTTCAGGGGAGCTGGTCTAGATCCAAAGTCAGCTTTTCTTTTTTTTTTTTCTGTTTTATTCAGTTTTTTTAAAAATATATAATTAATTTAATTTTACATATCAGCCACGGATTCCCCTGTCTTCCCTCCTCCCACCCCATCCCTGCCCTCGCTCCAATCCACCCCCCTTCCCACCTCCTTCAAGGCAAGAACTCCCCTGTGGATTCAGCTCAGCCTGGTAGATTCAGTTGAGGCAGGTCCAGTGCCCTCCTCCCTTCACCTAGGCTGAGCATAGTGTCCCAGCATAGGCCCTAGGTTCCAAACAGCCAGCTCATGCACTAAGGACAGGTCCTGGTCCCACTGCCTGGGGGCCTCCTAAATTGTTCAAGCTGATCAACTGTCTCACTTATCCAGAGGGCCTGATCCAGATCCATGGGGGCTCCTCAGCCCCCAGTGTTCACAGTTCATATATTTCCACTAGTTTGGCTATTTGTCCCTGTGCTTTTTCCAATCATGGTCTCAATATCCCTTGCTCATATAATCCCTCCTCTCTCTCACCAAATGGACTCATGAAGCTCCACCTGGGGCTTGGCCATGGAATTTCCCATCTGCTTCCATCCATCAATGGATGAGAGTTCTATCACGACAGTTAGGGTGTTTGGCCATCCAATCCCCAGAGTAGGTCAGTTCGGGCTTTCTCTCAACCATTGCTAAGTAGTCTATAGTGGAGGTATCTTTGTGGATTTCTGGGGACCTCTCTAGCACTTTGCTTCTTCCTATTCCCATGGGGTCTTCATTTATCATGGTCTCTTTTTCCTTGTTTTCCCTCTCTGTTCCCAAGTCAGCATTTCTAAGGAACTCCCAGGTGAGCTTGATACTGTGGGTCTGTAGACTCACTTGATGTAACAGGAAAGGTTACAAATTTGGAGACCAGACTAAAGTCCTCTCTCTAGCCTCTGGAAAATGACTTTCTTCCTCTTCAGTCATTCAACAGGGATTTACTGAATCTCAACAATGTGCCAGAAACTATGCCCAGTTCAATCCCTGCAACAAGCAGAGTGTCACTGTTCTCCTGTGGCTTCTGATCTGGTGGACTCAGATAGGAAGCAAGCAAAGTAAATGTGTATAGTTACACCTTATAACAATATGCTTACAATGAGAGTTGGGGTGGTCAATGAGTAGGGAGAAGCTCCCATGTATTTTTCAATGCTTAAAGAATTTCACACGTACTGCACCTCATGTAACCTTTATCACACTCCTAAGACAGGTCCTTTTATACCATTTTTAGATACAGGCACTAAGACACAGACAGGTGAGTTACTTTGCAGCCTTCCATACAGGTAGGAAAAGTAGTAAAATGTGATTATAAGATTAAAAAGTCTCATCTACAACTACTGCTCTTGATTGCAAGAGACCAGGTGCTAACTACCTGAGGGTCTATAAGTTGTCCAGTTTCTGTTGCATCCACTCTGCTGCTGTGGCACCCACAGACACTTTGGAAATGGATCTTAATATGTTCTAGTGAATTCAGTAGGCTACATATGACCTGTCCATTACCAGTGCCTGTTCTTAACCATTGTCCTAGACCAGCCCTTACTTTAAAACATCCCTGCCCTATAAATATAAAATGTGATGCACACACATATTTTTAAATTTTTTTTAGTGTAGATATGTCTAAAACACAGAAAGATTACATTGATTTTAACAGTACATTATGTTTAAATCAAAATATCCCCAATATTTCAGTAGGTAAGCAGCATAATTGTGAATGAGCTACTTTACATCCTTCTTTGTGTCACCTTCTACTTCTGGTGTGTGTTTTACTTAACTCTCTTGCAGTTCATACAAGTCATGTTCTAAGTACCCAGTGACCTCATGGAACCACTGGTGAATAGGCTGGGCCAGAAACTTTGAAGTGTTTAGGAGTCACTTAGGATGAAGCTAAAGAGCTATTGGTATGTAGTATGAACTTGGAGTAACAGGGACATAGCTTGCTTCTAGGGAGGAAGCACTTACATGGAACCCACATGCTATCTGTGACTGCAGATATTCACACAGCATGTTTGTGCCACCTGACACACTGCTCCTTGTCCTGCTGGATTAGGCGACTGTGGGTGACTCCCACAGTTACCCATATGCCTCTCCCCTCATAGTCTACCTATTCTCCAGGTATATTTTCTGAGTCATGCTGTGGATGATTGATTGACAAATAAAACACTGATTGACCAGTAGCCAGGCAGGAAGTATAGGCAGGACTAACAGAGAGGAGAATTCTGGGAACAGGAAGGCTGGGACAGAGGAGACGCTGCCAGCTGCTGCTATGACAAGGAACATGTAAAGATACCGGTAAGCCACAAGCCATGTGGCAACTTATAGATTAATGGAAATGGGTTAATTTAAGATATAAGAACAGCTAGCTAGAAGCCTGACACAGCCATACAGTTTGTAAGCAATATAAGTCTCTGTGTTTACTTGGTTGGGTCTGAGCAGCTGTGGGACTGGTGTGTGGGAGAGATTTGTCCTGACCATGGGTCAGGCAGGAAAACTCTAGCTACAGAGTCATCCCATGGAGAACTCCAGATCAACTCTTCAACTCTAGCATTTATACTGACTGTAGAGGAGACTCATAGAGATGCCAGGTCAGTATAGGTGAAAGAAACAAGGTATAGCTTCCCAACAGTGCTGGAGGAAAAGGAGCCGTACCTCAAGTGATGCTGTACCTGATACTAATGCCTGTTAGAGAAGAATACCAGGATAACTTGTAAACATTGTCAACAACATCAAGAGATCTATGCTTTATGTGTGAATGTGAACACATACACAGACATATAGACATTGCTGATGGGAAGCAAGAAAGCACTTCTTAAGAGTCCTTTGCATTGTCCTCAGGTCAGCAGCCAGTGTCTGCTTTCAGTTTCAATGTCATCTACCAGTACCTTGCTGACATCTCACCTTTAGTCACTTCACTGCCTGGCGCTCTGAAGAGTCAAGGCACAGGGACTGAAGATGAAGAGCTGGCTCTGCAGTCACAGAAGACTCTTGCACAAACATGAGGGCTGGTGTTTGGATGCCAGCACCCGTATAACAAACCAGGCATGCTCCAACACAGGCTTCTAACACTGACACTGAGGAAGATGAAGACAGGAACATTACTGAGACTTGCTGGATGCCCCCTTAGCTGAAAACAAAAATGTGAGCTCCAGGTACAGCAAGAGATTGACTCAAAATGAGTAAGATGGAGAGTGATGGAGAAGGATACACGACACCCTCCTCTGGCCTCCCTTCACACATAGTCACACACTTGTGCGTAAACATAAACACACATAGAAGACAAGGCGAGGCTATTCTGTTCTACTGGACTCTTGTCAGAATGATTTCACCCTTAAATATGCCCAGGTGTAGTTTCCCATGGATGGGAGCTCTCCTCCCTTGGTGGGGTCACATTTTCCTGTTGGGTCCATGCCAGTACCACGTTCTCATAGAATTGTCTTAATTTCTTTCTTTTTGTTCTTCTGTTTTTCCTCCTAGATCTGGGGTTCATCTCTTCTGAATAATCACTTTCCTTCAGCATCTATGGCCTTCATGGGGCACATCTGTCTGGGCCTTTCTTCCCATCTCCCGAGGCATTCCTCTTATGCCCACCTGTTCACGTTTCTGTGGTTCTGTTCATTAAGTTATGTTGTTATTTGTCATTTCCCTGATGGTTTTCATAATTGGCAGGTGAAATTTGGCCTTTTAGTGTGTGTTTTAGAGATGGGATGAAAACACAATAACTGCTACCCTCACCCCGAAAAAGGTAAATTCCCCCAAGACTCGGGAAGCAGGTGTTTCCAGAGCCAAATGGCTCTGGATGTACACATGAAAACAGGAGCCACTTAACTTTCACTTTAATTGTAAAACATTAGAAGGAGTACAGTATTTTAGCCATTTCTGGGATGTGAGATGGGATTTTGTCAGACTTATGGGTCAAGAAGAACTGTGGTAGTAATCATGGGCATGAGTTATAGATTCAGGTCTGACTGGACTCTAGTACTGCCTCATGACAGCCTTGGGACTCTGAACACATTCTGTAGCTTTTCTGTGCCTTAGCAGCCATGGAATGTGGGTTAGAGGAAGGTACTTTAGAGTACAGTGAGTGCCATGACTAAGAGTGAGTGCCATGACTAAGCACATACCAACAGTGGCCATCACAAAATAAACAGTGCCTCCCAGCTCTGGAAACTGGAAGCCTGAGATCAAGATGTCAGCAGTGTCAGCTCCCTCTGGGGTTGGAGGGAGAAATATGACCCATGCCCCTCATCTACTGGTGGTCATTCGGCAACTTTGGTATTCCTCCACTGGTAAATCCATTGCCCTCATCTGTGGCTTTCCTTCATACAATATCTTCTGGTGTGCATGGCTGGCTCTGTCCAAAGTTTTCCTTTGGAGAAGGACTCCACTCACATTGGATTAAGGCTGCTCTGCTGCTCCTATTCGAACTTGGTTATCATGTGACATCCCTGTTTTCAAAGGAAATTATAATCTGTGGTACTGGGCAGGGGGGTATGCTTTTAGCATGCCTTGGGCAGACACAACTGAACCATAGTACATATGTACCATTGAGGATTGCTAGGATCATTAGATGGGATAATCTAAGTCATATATGACTGTGGGAATTTATCATGCCCCCCTGGAGTAGCTAGGGAAAGGTCAGTACCTTTTTCACAAGTCCTGGAATTTCCCTATGTTCTTTGGTTTCTCCTTTGTCCTCATTTTTCATGAAACAAAAGGGAATGGAAAGGACAGAGAAAATGATTATATCTCAGTGAGGAAAGCTCCACATCAGATCATGAGAATACACAGGCCTATTTCAGTCCAATTCATTTGAGAAGCTATTTCAAGTGGCCAAATGATTTTACTTGAACAATTTTAAATCCAAATATTTATCTGATGGATCTTTTTTCTTTCTAACTTTCCAACTCACTGTTTGAGAAACCATGTTATTGGAATCAGATAAGTCAGCTCAAAATCTGCAGATTCCATGTATATTGCTACGGATCGTACATAATTATCAGGCTTAAGTTAATTAGACTAATGCTCAGAAAAATCTGGCCTGGTGGTTTGCACCAAGTAATTATATAAACTGATTAAAAATGGCCTATGGAAGTGGCTCAGTAAGTAGAGTGTTTGCCATGCAAACAAAAGGACCTGAGTTAGAATCCCTACAACATATGAAAAGATCTAGCTACAGCCATAGAGGCTATAACACCAGGGCAAGGAAGAGTGTGAAAACAAGAGGAGCTGACTAGTCATCTAGTCTAGTCCAAACTTTAAGCTCCACATTTAGAAAAAAAACTGAAAAAAAGATGAGATGAGAATGATTGAAGAAGACATCCTAAGACATCCTGACAGCAGCCTTTGGCTTCTATAAACACATACGTGTGTGTGTGTGTGTGTGTGTGTGTGTGTGTGTGTGTGTGTGTATGTGTGTGTGTGTGTGTGTGTGTGTGTGTGTGTTCCTATGTACATGGTTATGCATACATAGATACACCACACACACACACACACACACACACACTCTCTCTCTCTCTTAAATGGTGTAATTCACAGTGATTAGAGGCAAAGGAAACCCTATTGAACATAGCCTGTGGACATGGACAAGATGCCATGTGGAAGAGCACACACTATGAGAAGAGGCTGTAGGAACCAGCAGGTATCATGCCTAGTCTTCTACAATGTGAGTTCACTAGTTATTTGTCCTGTTGCTGTGATAAATTATGTGTTAAAAGCAACTTAAGGAAGGAAGAGTTTATTTTGGTGCACAGTTCAAAGATACAGTCCATCATGTGGGGCAGCCATATCCTCAAGAGTATGAAGCAGCTTACCACATCATATCATCTATGAGGAGGCAAACAGAGATGGATGCTGCTCCTCAGCTCACTTTCTCCTTCTGATTCAGTCTGGGAGCCCAGCTCATGGAGTGGTTACTTACATTTAGGTGTTACTTACATTTTGTGTCCCACATGATTCTAGCACCTGTCAAGTTGGAGGGTATGCGGGCATTACTGCAGGACTATCTCAAGATGGTGACTAGCCATGAGTTCTCACTGGCTAGTGGACCATCTGAAGCACCCCAGAATCCTAGAGTTCCAACTCACTGTCCTTTCCCCAGCCTCTCCTTCAAACAATGATTCCTATGGGACAGCCAGAGGTCAGCTTCCTTGTGATTTTCCAGACTCTAAAACAGTGCAACTGTCACTGGCAGGGTAGACTGCCAGCCCACAAAGAGGCACAGGCAGATCTTTCATTTACCCTTCTGCTGTATGTTTTCTCTCCAGCTGTCCTTGAAGGGAAGAAGGATGCAGCTACTAGGGTTCTTGGGAGAAAGATGGGTTAGGAGGGGATATTCAAGAGTTGGCTCTCTATCCACATCCTTCAAAACTTTATTGTACCATCAAAATTTGATGAATACCTCATTAAAATTTCAGATTGATGAGGGCTGCAAAGAAATCTTATTTGTTCAGTATGTCTTTTCCACCATGTCTCTGTTCTTGCCTTAACATTTGTAATTTACAAAGCATAATCAATCCATGATTAGAGGTCAGAGGATGGGCAGACCTGTATCATCCTCCTGAGTATTTTCTTATGGTTGGTTCGTTTGGATAAAAAGTACTTCACAAGCACCTTCTACATGTCTAGTTGTGATTTTGTAAGGTCATTGTCATTAAGGTATTAAATTTGAAGTCATTGTTAAAGCATTTGATTTAACCATAATCATTGATGTTTTGAAGGTCAATGTAAGGTGGACTGTCATGGATAAGCATGATTTTGCACATATGCAAGCTATAATTTGGTGAAGAAGACAGATGCATATGATAATATTTGTAATAAATCTCCTGAAATCTCTGAAATGGACATCCTTTGGTGGATCTGGGGAATAAATGTTATTCTATTTAGTCCATGAAATAGAAAACAGTATATGCAATGGGCTGGGGATGGGCAAAGCAGGCTGCTTAGAGAACATTGTCTGTTGATATGGGTTGAGACATGAGGATGAAGTGGTAGGTCGAGGACCAAAGTGTGAGACATCAAGTATCAGGAAACCAAGTAAAGCTGCCCTGGCAGTCACTCATCATCCAGTTATTACCTTTAAAATTAGCAAGTCCCTAATGTATGTTTCTTCAGGGTTTGTTTGTTTTGACAAGGTCTCGCTATGTATCCCTGGTTGGCTTAGACTTACTATATAGACTAGGCTGACACTGAACTTACAGTTGTTACAATGGCCTTGAACAGAGTTCTGTGGAGGCCCATTAAGAAAGCTGTTTTTGGGGTCTGAATGGAGACCTAACATCCAAGCTACATAAAACAAAAAAGTTAATCTAATTTGTTCAGACACCTGAGCTAAGCACCACCCTTCAGGAAGTTGGGTTTACTTTAAGCCATGCTAAAGAGATAGGAGGAACATCCCTTTTAATTAGATATGTACTTTTCCTTCAGAATCCCTGTCTACTATTCAGACCTTCCATGGCTTCATGAGATTCTGTTGAGTCTCCCAGCCTTCTTGAGTCCTGACACAGAAAGGTGTAACTTTCCCTTTTGTTCCTTCTTCAGTCTGTCTTTTGGATGCTATTTTTTGGTACTTTGCATTTTTTTGCACTTTCTCTAAGGCTCCACTCCTTGCCATGTAGCTCCATGTCTGCCATGGGGCTGACCTCCAGGCCAGCTGAACTCAAATGGCATGGCTTTACTGTGTCCCTTCCAGAAAACTACCAAGATCAACTGTTTACCTGCCCTGGGTGTTCTCCTTTAAACTCAGATAAAATTGCCCTGGAACATCCTTTTGAGTAGGTTCTTAAATTCTTTTATTTACAAGATGAAGAGCCCCAAGAAAGGACCCCAGTTCTCTGGTAACATTCGGTAACTCTGCCAGGATTCCCCACAAATTTTTACTAACATAGTGATCCTCTTGCTTCTGCCTTCAAAGTTCTTAGATGCATCATTCCCCATCCTGCATACACACATTTTTTTCTTTAGTTTTGGTCTCCAAGTTAAAAGTTAGAAGCAGGCCACTTCTATTATATTTAACTGAGGATCCTATTTAAACAGATAAACAATTTAGAAGTGCAGACATTTGTGTTGTGCCCTAGGTGTGAGATCCCCGAAGAGACCACTAGAGACATGAACTCACTGAAATGCAAGAACAAGGTTTATTGGAGCAGTTCAAGGTGCGCAGCAGGGACCTTGGTCAAGCACCCTGACACAGTGAAGGCTAGAGGAAGTGCCCGCCCCCTCTGCAAGCTCAGTTTTTAAAGGCAAAAATCACAAGGTTACATCAGTTAGGGGTGCTAGTACAGGCACAATTCTGATTGGCTCAATTTTCAAAATTTCTGTGTTATCTTACTTTGTAATTTTGACCAGTTGTTTGTCAAACTTTCAAGACTGTCTTTAAAGACTATGCATTGGGCGTTCTGTGATTAATCAGTTGCTACCAGATAGTCCTTCAAACATCCTGACTTTGTGCTTTTGAGTTCCTGGGACCTATGTCAGCAGCTCTGAGATTTTGAAACTCAGGCCTGTTTTAAGCTGTGGCGAGAGGCTTGCTTGAAATAGGGGTGCTTTGGTGCTTCAATTTGAAGTAATTTGCATAATCTTCCCAGACTTTGTTTTGCTTCTCTGTATAGTGAGAAAATTAACTGAGTGAGATGCTATATATCAGTGGTTATCTTTGCATCACCAACTTTGGGCATATCATATATCCTACATATTAGATATTTACATTATGATTTATAACAGTATTAAAATTACAGTTATGAAGTAGCAATGAAATAATTTTATGGTTGGGGATTACCACAACACAAGGAACTATATTAAAAGGTCACAGCATTAGGAAGGTTAAAAACCATTGCTATTATGAAAATGCTCCAAGGAAGATGGGCAAATGGTTCCATGGTTAAGAGTTTTTGCTTTATAGTTATGAGGGCTAGAGTTCAAACTTCAGCACTCAACAACAACTATGCCTACCTTGCCAGGTCCAAGGAGTCTTCCATCCAGGATGGGATAATACTAGTGCTACAGCTCTTCCAGTGCTATCTATAGTCCTATAAATAACCATTCACCTGTGTTCTGTTGGCAAACTCAATAAACTCATTGATGTTACCAAGTTGGACTCTGGTGAAATCAAACTTCTGTTGTTGGTAACCATGTGGGGTAAATGGACACTCACTTGCACTCCCCAGGAAAAGGTAATACAGTAGAGAACACATGACACATATGGCCTCTGTACATGAAGCTACAGGCATATGTGTGAAAACACTCACACAGATGCATACATACTTTATTTACCCAATTAGTTAATTTAAAAGTGCTTCACTGTAGATACTTTACTCTTTTCAGAATGCTTAGAAAACCTTAGGCATTGTTAAATACAGAAAAACAGAATATAGGAGTAGGGTACTATAGTTCTAACACACATAGTATAAGATCATATCTCTCAACCTTTACTGACGTGAATGGTACCACTTGTGCCAGGTGATCCTGGATTCTATCAAAAAGAAAACTAAGTGAACCATGGGGAAAAGCCAGTAAGAAGCACTCTTCCATGGCCTCTGCTTCGATTTCTGCTACCGGGTTCCTTCCCTGCCTCAGTTCCTGCCTTGACTTCTCCCGATGATGGGCATTTTGCCCAAAAGCCAAAAAAAAAAACCCTTTTCTCCCCAAGTTGTTTGTATCATGGTGCTTTAATGACAGCAATAGAAACCTAAGACATCCTCTTTGTAGCAGCACTGTATACACCCAGCACAGTGCCAAGCAGGAAGCAGATTCATTGCAATCAAAATAGAACAACATAATGATGCCATCATATTCTTGGGTTCCCACCATTTGATGTCCACTCTCCTAGAGCAGAAAGGCCCCAGAACTGGACCAAGAACATTTCTCCCTCAGCCAGGACAGCAGGCCATTTTCCATAGAGCATCATTTATTCATGGTGGTTTTGTTGTCTTTTCGCTGAAAGACCCAGCCCTGAATCTAACTTCGTTTGTAAGTAGATGGGCCTGTGCACTCAAAGCCCAAGCTAACCATTTTCCAATTGAAAGGACAGTTAATCATTGGACTATTTTGCCTTGGAATGCCAAAAAAATCAGTTTGTGTGACTTGAAAATGTTTGATTTTTGGCATCCAGCTAGCCACAATCTGATAACCAATTAGGAACACTTACATATTTGAACTAATAATTTAGCTACCAGGCTTCTGTCTAATGTCAATGAACAGTTATTGCCAATGTCAAAATAGTTTGGAAACAAATCTTTTTTTCAATATCCTGAGCATGTTTTCTATGCAAATAGAAATCAGTGCACTGTTCCTTTCCTCAGTGGAAAGCAGCAATAATGGAGTTGCAGAACCCTCAAAATGCAGTCTTGGTTTAGGAATCAACATAAACAAACAGACTCAAAGAGGTTATAAAATATAGAAAGAGCACAAATTTATATTGTGATTGTAGGCATGTTATTAGCATCTAGACAAGGGGGGTACTCTGCTACAATAATGGGAAATAGAGCAAATATGGAGAGCTGAGAATATGGTGGTGAATATCTCACAGACAATATTAGGCAATAAAGTCAAACTTGTTTGTGAAGAGGTTGATCCCATGTATACTCTTAGTATAAATGTCAGAATGACCCTGAGGGTCCCTATCTTTTCCAGCCCACAGTCTTAGCAGGTGTAGTTATATCTCAAATTCACTTATAGCTGAAGATGGTATTTTTCCATTAACTTTGTATCATGTGTGTGAGTGACAGAAATGGCTATAAGACTTAGGACTAAGAGTTGAGAACATTTGTTTTCTTTTCTTTATAATATTCTACTCTCCTGATCCAGACTTTATTCCTCTACTCCAATAGGACATGACTGACCTACAAGTTATAGAGTACAATCCTCACACAACTGAACAACAAAGGATCACATTGTCTTATGGGTTCAGGATCATCCTCACTCCTGGATCATGCAAGCTATGACATCAACACTCTGAGAAGCAATATGGTAGACAGGATTCTACCTGTTTGGTTCAGAGTGCCATAAATCATCTGCCATGTCACACTCTGATTCTAGGAACACGCATTTTTCATATATTTGTGTCTGGACATTTAAATAGAAGTCAGAAATTGTAAGAATTTATTTCAAAGCATTTTTACCTTTTGTCCTTTAAAGCTTTAAACTTTTGAGCAGGATGAAGGTGAGATTAATTAAAAGATTAACTCTTCTGCAAGCTTTTGATGGGTCTTTCACTCACTAACTCCCAACAATAATACTTTCAGCTGGGCTTGGGAACAACAAAAAGACAAATGTTTTCAATGAGGACATAGGTGCTCATCTTTATCTCTACTTATTTCTCCTAGGCATGACCCTCTCCATGGCCTCTTGAGAATTCTCAGCAATAAAATTGGGGGCATGGGATTCATAGTAGAAAGTTGAGATAGGTGAGGGTCCTTTTCTAGAACAATGTTTTGAAATTGTCACAACTCTGTTACTGCATTTTAATTTTTCACAGTGGTAAAATTGTTTGTATGTGTGTGAGTGGGGGGTGGGGAGGAAACAAGGGGCATTTGCCTAATTTGTGGCATATGTTGTTTTTGGGGTTGTGAAAAATTATAGGGTATATAAAATGAGCAGTTGAACTAATAGCAAGGAAAGCTTGATTGCTTTCAAATTTTCTGGCTAGAAGAAGAGAAAAGCACTTAAATCCTGGGTGAGAAAGATCTGCTGTCATGTGTGGGAAACTCGGTGTTCCAGTTGCAGTTGAGGCTTTATGTCTTCATTAAAGAAGGTTTTAAAGGAAACAGAGAGAGGCATTTGGGAAAGGTTGCCTCCTACCTTGTTTGTACAATGCACTCATATGGGCCAGGCTCTTTGAAGGGTGTGGGGACAGCTCCAGTGAGAAAGTAATAGATTTGTAGGCATCAGAGGCAGTGACTTCTAATAGGTGAGGGACAGCTTCAGGGGATGTGGTTTGGTCTCACCTGGGGCCTATTCCCATAGAAGGAAGGACTGAGTTCTGAAAAGAGAGATTTTATGTTAGTCATTTTTCGTGTGCCCAGACATGAGTCCTGGTGCCAGCCCCAGGGCAGCTGTTGCTGGTGTGGCTCTTGAAGCTTTGCCCAACATGCAATGGGCATGCAGGAAGACATTTGTCAGGCCAGCTGCATCCTCCTTGCTTAGAGGAGGCCACCACTTGCATAAATGGCTCACTGCTCACCTACTTCTCTGTGCAAAGTATCTCATTAGCAGCACCTGATGTTAAGGTGGATGAGATGAGAGGCCCAGCAAGTAAACATCTATTCAAGCAGTGGTACTGCTGCTGGCTGGAGATGATGATGCTGGCTGGAGAGGATGTTGACTCCAGCTGCTTTTGTCTGCCCTCTCCACCTTCAGCTCCCTCCATCTGGGATTATCACTCCTGCCTGACACTGTCTTCTGAATGCATCACAGGAGGAGGCTGAATAAGAGTGTGTTGACAATAAACTGTTCAGTCTTCTTCTCTCTGACACTTGTGGCTCCCTGCTTGTCTTTCACTCTCTATTTAACTCTGCTCCGGTCATTTGCCATTTGGCCAGTAAACAGCCCATACTACATCTCTTTCCTTCCTCACAGTGTTTGCACTTGGTGATTGGAGAGCTCTCTCAGCCTAGTGGTCCCTCTCCTCAAAGCACTTTTTGTAGACCACAGTACAAAATGTCAGTCTCCCCTGTTCTCATGGAAGTGACACGTTTGGGTACAAGGGACCCAGGTATAGACTTCCCCCCACTTCTTTTTCTTGTTATTGCCTCAACAGTGCTATATATCAAATATTTCTCTAGTACTCATGTGCATTAAGTATTATAAGTAACAAAGGAATGGTTTAAAGTATACAGAAGAATATATAAAAGTCCCATGTCACCTTATCTAAAGGATGGATTTTCACATCTACAGGGATGAGGTGAGTTCTGAACTCTTCATGGGAGAATGAGGGATGATCATACTTGTTAGTTGTTTGCCACAGTGTCTCAAGGGTGCTAAGTGCTGTCTAAACTGTTTATTATTGTAGTGTGAAGTACAGTGCACCAGCATAGTACTATCTGTTGAATAATGGAATGGATTCAGCAAAGAAAGAGCATCAATGCATAGGAACTAGGAGTGTACAAAGCCCCATCTGGGCCAGCCTTTCCAAATGTGTTTTATCTTGAAAGCATAGTTGATGCTGCTTAGAATATTGGGTTAAGAAGGCATCTGAGGCTGTGTCTACATGCATTATTTGTTGTGAGCTTGCCTGGCTTTTTTTGGCTCTGTGTTGGCTTAGCTTCCTATAGGGAAGACATTCTGTGCTCTTAGGGGAGAGTTATCTTGCCTAGAGAGTATGTTTCTAAAAACCCTGTGAGGTGCCTTTGAAAAAATAAGCCATATGTGGCATAGCAAATATGAAACAAAGTATTCAGGAGATTCAAAAGGAGGCAGAAATTGGCCCTCTGCCTCTTCCATCCCCTGTTCTAAGTACTGAAGGTTGACATCACTCCAGGATTAAAGGAGAACACTCTTGTTCAAACACCAATATCTGAAACACAGGGGGAAAGGCTTATAGAACATAACTGGCCAAAGAAATTGCTTTTTAAATAAATGCTTCCTTCTCCGGAGTTGTGCCATGGCAGACTCGGCTTTTAGACAGAGTTTCATTTCATTTTTCAGTGAGCATGTTTTTAGAAGCAGGAGGCCTGAGGAAATCAAACTGGTAGAAATCTCTAGTCCCTGTCACTTCACCAATTTCCTACCCACTGGAAAACCAGTAGAGCTCAGCTAAGATGGAGCCTGGGGTGAGATGTCGATGATCCATGATTACTTTCTGAGAACTGCCCTGAGATGCAATTTGCCTCAGATGAGGAGGAGCTCCAGCTGGCTCTTGATCCCAGCTTGAGTTGCTCTCTATGTGCAACTGTGCTTATGTTTTCTATGCTGTTGTACAGCCTGTGTGCACAAAAATGTTGACCTAATCAAAACTCCAAAGAGATTAGCAAGGGGTCTAGGGGTATAGTGGGAACCAGCAAACATTAATAGAAACAATTACTGCTCCAAAGTAGCTACAACATGAGCTGAGGGATTTATGTTCCTAGCTGACTTGAGGGTTTCATGAGGAAAATGGGACAGTGAAGTTGAAGAGTAAGTATGTTGGGAATGAAGCAGCGGTTCGGTACACACTGGGCAGATGGCTTTCAGAAGGGCCCCGTGTGTCCGAAATGGTGAGTGGTGAGGATACAAAGAGGAACATTACAGTGGTTTGTTCATTTCTTCATAAACACAAGCCTGAGACAGGAAGCTTTTGACTAAAGTCAAAATTGTCAGGAGCCTATAATTATTTAAAGAGCAAAGAACTGCTAGTGGATCCAATTGATTTCTTGACCCAACTCCAGGAGACAGGCTTTCACTGTAATGCGGTATGCATCTGAATACCGAGGCCAGCTGTTAAGTGAGGTCAGTCATGACCCTAATGAAGGAGACTCAGCACAGCAGAAGGACGTAACAGTGGGGTGGCCTAAAGATTAGGCAGGCATACTTCATCCTGTCTGTGATGATGATTCTCAGGCATAACAAGTTGTACACCAACCCTCACCACTCAAGCTCTGGGCTTTCTTTCTGCCCAATATGCTATAAGAAATGATGATGGCCAGACATGAAGCATCCTGGCAGGTCCATTGGATTTTTGTCATATATGCATTTCTGCAGAGCTACAGTGATTGCTCTCCTAACAGGTGACTTTCTGCATGTTTCAATTTAAATCAGCTCGGCTCAGGACCAGGAGTCACATTTGCTGTTTGTTCAACTACTTCTAACATGATTTCTGCACAGTCTAGTGTAAGTCATTGAAGGCAGTTGTTTGTTTGTCTGTTTATGGCATGTGACCAACCTAGAACGCCCACTTTTATTGTACAGGTTTTATGTTTACATTTGATTGCCATAGTGTTCACTGTTAGTTGAATAAAATCTAGTCCAAAGCTCACAAAGTCTCATCTGCTGCTTTGGCAATTGGTTTGACAATGTGATACTTTAGTGTATAATTGGTTAAGCAATTGGACTCTGTTATAGTAGTGGTTTGGCATAATTATTTTCAAGTGCTATGATTTTTCTCATTGATAAATAATGGAGGGGGGGGCAGTTACAAATTCTTAAACAACTCTCTATACTTCAAATTGGAATGACACTAATAATAGAGGAGCTGATTTCAGCATTTTGACCCCATAGACAGTACATAACATACAAAAACTATTTCAAGCAAGTATTGGTTCAGTCCAATCTTTGTTAACTAATAAAATGGTAAATGTTCTGGTGACTACCTGGATTTCTTTATAATCTGACAAATAACTGGCTTTGGAATCTTCCTGATGAATGGAGACACCCAGAGGGTTTATGAGATTCCTCATACAAGTATAAGAAAGGAGACAGTGAATGCTTTTTTTAATGAAGAGATATTTGAAGAGCTCAGTGGTTTTAAGGAAAGGAAAACAATAGACAAAAGCCTCAGGTTAAAGCAAGGGCTGAGCTGAGATTGGAGGCACTCACCTGTAATCCTATCACTCAGGAGTCCAAGGCAGGGGGATGAACCAGGACTACATAGTAGATCATGTCAGAAAGCAAAATGAAACAAGACACAAGAGCTATTTATCAGGACCCTAAGATAGCACAGATTGAGTGTTCATATGGGCAAATCTGCCTAGCATCCAGAAAGACTTTGGCTACTGTGCAACTGAATAGAAATAGAACACCTTTGAGGCAGGAAGAGAAGGATTTTCCCACTGGTTCAGAGCAGTCTCTGTAGGGAAGCCAGCACTTTATAGACAGGTGTCAGAACAGAGGGCATATCTACAGGCAGAGCCAGGCCCCTGGCTAACTATCGTTCTAGGTTATAGGGAACTCAGGCCCCTACACTCCCTGTCCATACCATCCCAGCTCCCTGGCTTATCCTTCTAGAATTCTTTCTCCAGATATTCTTTATGGAAAGTTATTCTCCTCTTGTGACTGTCTACTTACTGTACCCAAACTAAAGTCCACATTAACTAACCATACCTATTTTTTGATAATACATTTTTCAAAACTTATTTTCAACTTTAATAACTTTCCTTCAAAGAGACCACAGACAATTTGCCATAAGATGAAAATGATCTGAATAAAACAATTTTGTATCAGATACATTCTGGATGGCTTCTTCCATTGTGTCAGAAGTCATGTTGGTGCTGCATTCAGGACATATAAAACTCATTAAGACCTTTTCCTGGTTGATTAGAAAGCCTAAAACATAACTGAAAGAATAGGATTCAAAGCTAGATAATGTGCATTGTTTTAGATTTATTTATTTTACTGTTTTATTTGTATGAATGTTTTGCCTGCTTGTATGTCTGTGAACCATGTGTTTGCCTGGCACCCACAGAGGATAGAAGAGGGTGTCAAATTCCCTGGGAATGTAGTTACAGATAGTTGCAAGTCACCATGTGGGTGCTAGGAATCAAACCCAGGTCCTCTGCAAGAGCAAAGTGTACTTTTGAGCACTGAGCACACTCCCTAGTCCACAGATTCAAAGTAATTCATAGTATTGCATTTGTAGCACTGGAGGGGGGACCATCTTCTGGGTCACTGGCATGTGTGTCCCATCTTTAAACTATTGGGACAGCCAGGTTCTGGTTGGAAGCTGCTCAGAACATGTTAAGATTCATCAGGAAACCTGCTGTGGTTAGCAGGTGATGCCAGCCAAGTGCACATGATATAGAACTGGCTCAGACAGTACGTGCTTATAGACAATGTTTTCATTGCTCAGAACAATGAAACCCTTTCCTCACACCAGGTATTAAACCCATTCCCAATCTCTGTTATGTTTAAAGACAACCTCAGACTCTCACTCTAGCAAGAGTTAGTCTCCTTTTCTAAGAACATTTTGGTAGAACTTCCACTTCAGTTCCACCATCCCATTACATGATATAAACATGAATCAGCCTGCCTTGTTGAATTAGACTCCAGAAGACAAGGATTTTTGGCTCACTTATCAAGACATCACTCATAAAACCTAGCACAGAGCCTGGAAAAGAACATGTGTTTGGTAAAGTTAGTTTAGTTGAGAGCAATAACAAGAGAATCAAAGATTTAAAAATGAAAGATTTACTGTCCTATTTAACATAATACTTTTCCTTTCAATAATTTATTTATATAACTCCTACACAAACAGAAATACTCACCCATGGTAATAGTTTATTCAAGCTCTTTCTTCTGAATGTTGTCCTATAAAACTGATAACAACAAAATATAGTCTTTTATAAGAGCAACTAGGTTTCTACTCTGATGCTTGCCTCTTAAGGAACACATTAAATTAGTTTTCTCCCCTTTGAAGGCAGCTTGACATTTACTACAGGTTAGTTCCACATTCTGCAAAACATTCAAATTACTGTGAATCATTCCTCCTACTGTATTCCATTAGAGAACTAGAAAAGCATCAATAGCCAAGACAGCGTGAGCATTACATGGGGAATTCATCATTTCCCCATATACCGTGTGATAGCGCACTCAATGTGCAGGGGAGCAGTGTCAGAATCCATACACATCAGCACTTCTAGCAGAAATCCTCTTAACACTTCCTTCTCCGAAAGTCATTTCAAGCAGATCAAGTGAGATGACTGCAGATACATTTTTAAAAAATCTCTTTTCAAAAGTTTTATAGAAACAGAATTCCCTTGGAGGAGCCATCACAGACTTCAATATGCTGAACGGGAATAAAGACTTCAGTTCAAGTTTTTGCAAACTTTGCTACAGGCCTTCCTTCAAATAACAAAGTATCTGAGGAATTTCAACTCTTGTGGCATCAGAAGAAAGAGAGCCTTGATGTTGAGCACTGTCACAGCAAGCTGAGTCATGTTTAGCTTCTGGGACTTAAGGCAGAGAGAAGAGGTGGAGAATTCCAGTACATCTAATCCCAACACAGTCACAGTGCTGCTATGCACTAAATAAAAACCCTGACAATCAAACTGTGACTCACTGTTCATGACAGGTCACATTTTGATTTCAGAGATGTTAAAATATGAAGAAGTATCCGTCTTGTAATCAATGCACTATAGAGTTAAAACAGTGCTCATGATTTGTGCAAGACTCTATCCAATAATAATAGTGGCAATGTAGAGCACATATAATAGAGCACATATAATGCTATTCTTGAATTTGATGCTTGTGCAATCAGCCACCCACAACAGTCCATAGCTAAATAGGTTTGGGACAACCAGGTTATCCACTGTAGGTCTTTCTGTGGCAATTTCCTAAGAGTCTCCTAAGGTGACTTACCAGATCAAATATGGAAGCCCATTTAAATTTGGATTTCACTAAGTAAAAACATGTAGGGCTAGAAAAATGGCTATGAATAAAGTGTTTGCTGCATAAACATGAGGATCTGAGTTTGGTCCCCAGCATCCAAGGGAAAAGCTAGGCATGGCACCATACACCTGTACTCTTGATTCCAGGGTCTTGTCTGGTATACCAGTCTAGGTGAATCAGCAAGCTTCAGGTTCAGTGAGAGAGTTTGGGGAAATATAGTAATAATGGAAGAGACCTGGCATTCACCACCCGGCTTCTGTGTGTACACAAAAAAGCAAACACACACACATACACACACACACACACACACACACACACACACACACACACACACACACAATTTTTTTTATAAGTCTGGCCCCAGATAATTCATGAAATATTGCTATGTCAAACAATTAACTGAATGTTTTACTCTTAATATGTCAAACATGGCTACTGTGCTCCAAGGGTAATTTGGATTGTCTTTGACCTTCACCATGTGCTTTCATTCTAGGGTGCTGATTTGCTTCCTGTAGTACGTCTCTGTTCATGACTCACTTCTTCTTGCAGCAACCTGGAAGCTAGGGATTACTGTGTGTGGTTATAGAAATGAAGGGTCTAAGTTCTGTTTTAGACATGATGTGTCATTAGAATTAATTGGTAGGGATTTCAGTTCTGACTGTAACTTTCTGTCCTTGAGGGAACAGATAGGGCCAGAATGTGGATACCACTAGAGAGCCATGGAAGTAGGCAAGGTTCTTTGATTCTTGAAAGCAACTTGCTGGGGTGGTCAATGGTCACTTGTAAGGACAGTGTACAACCTAACACTAACAGTAATGGTAGAAACAGCCAGAAGCCACAGCAAATGTGGGCACCCTTTCTGTGTCAGCTACTGCAGACAAGTTTCTCCTGCTTCCATTCTACAGAGATGGAAAGTGAGGTGAAGGAATTTGTTCTTGTTAGTGTTAAATCATAAACTCTACTTTAGCAGCCTGGAGAGCCCTTGTTGGATACTCCTTAGATAACACCCTCTCTCCCATCACTCTTCTGTTGTTTGTTTTTTTTTTTTTTTTTTTTTTTTTTTTTTTTTTTGGTTTTTCGAGACAGGGTTTCTCTGTGTAGCTTTGCGCCTCTCCTGGAACTCACTTGGTAGCCCAGGCTGGCCTCGAACTCACAGAGATCCACCTGGCTCTGCCTCCCAAGTGCTGGGATTAAAGGCGTGCGCCACCACCGCCCGGCATTGTTGTTTGTTTTTTGAGACAGGGTCTCTCAATGTAGCCCTGGCTGGCCTGGAACTCACAGAGATCCATCCAAGGGCTGGGATTAAAGGCATGTGCCATCCTGCCTGGCTACCATCACTATTATTATAACACCATTTCTTTGTGAAATCTAGGTGACTCTAGAAGCTTTGCAACAAGGTGACCTGGACCATGCTTCTTTCCATTTGGTAATCCCACAGCACTGAAAATCAACCATTTAATGTCTGTCTTCCCTGTGTGGATGTCTTTGACTGCAGGAGAGCGTAGTGGTTCCTGGCACTGCAGGGACAGATTGACTGTTGGCTGTAATAGTAAGTAGGCATTGCCTTTCCCTTCTTGCAGCCCAAAGTCTTCCGGAAGTTCATTTACAAATGAAACTCCCAACTAAGGTTCACTCAAGTCAAACTGGCATTTTTGGGCAAGCTATTGCTTAAGATTGTGGAAATCTACTTTGTTAGCCTAGCAATGGAGTACTGCAACCATGTTCTTTGGTTACCTCAGAATTTTTCCACAAACTTCTGCAGGTTTAATTTCCTAGTCTCCACCATGGCTCTACTAAAGCAGAAATCTTGCCCTCCTGTGTGATTGGAAGTCTTTCAGTTCCTGAAGAGACTGCAAACTCCTGAACTAATTAGCATTATCGTGCTGCTCAGACAAATGTTGCCATCCAGCAGCCCGTTTGACTTACACTAAACAAAAGAAAACCATGCTACAGTGGGGTTTGCAAAGGACAGAGATGATACAGTTGAAAGGACCTGAGGAATGGGCTTAAAGATGGATGAGCTACAGTGAGCCCTAGGTCTGTGGGTTGTCATCTAAGGGTTCAAGCAACCACTGATCAAAAATAGCAGAAAAGAAATGGCATCTCTACTGAACACAAGTAGAATGACTATTTTCATAGCATTTGTGTTGTATTGGGATTTATAGACAGTTTACAGGTGGGAAAGCATGTCAGATGATATACAAAAGTTATATGCAAATACTATATATATAGCATTTCATATCTGAGACTTGAACAAATTTGGTACCCTATGAAAAGTTGATGGCACAGATACAAGTTGATAGCCATACTTCTGTTCATGTAAGAGCTCTTATCTACATACATAGAGATCTTTCCTTCAATAGTTATGGGATTTTTTTCTTTTTCAAAATCTCAAAATATTCAATCAGAATCCTTGGTGTAAGTTGTATCTTTTAAAGTTTCTCTAGTGTGTACAACAGGAATCCAGGGTTCAGTTGACTTCAACAAAAGTACAAACTTCCAACTGGAGCCTTTAAGAGGAAACCTCAAAAGTTTTATTAACAGTCATGTCCAACAGAACTTTGCAAACATGTCTAGTTTGTTCTATTGGTTTCCTAGCTCCCGTAAACAATGTCTAAGTGCCGCCATCTGTAAGGCATATGACATCAACAGAAGGGTGCCTAATAACCAGGAAGCATTAATGTTCTTAGCCTCTAAATTATTTGGAATCATCTGGTATGGTCTGTGTTGACATGGCTGCTTAAAGCTTGATTTCTGTGTCTTCCTACGGCAGTGCCACAGTGGGAAGGCCCCGTTCTCTGGCTTTTGCATTGCTCCTTGTCTTTCCCATCAAACTGTTACAAGATAGATTTACAACAGACCCAAAGGTAGTAGCAAAATGAAAATTAGTTCTCGGGTAGAACAGCAATTCCATTTGACTTGCCTGTAGCAACTGCGTCCTATCTGCCTCTACAGCAAGGAAATGACTTCTTAATGTGCTTTCTTCCACTAAGAAGAATTAAATCTATATGGCAAAATGGAAAACCAGTGTGCTGGCAGCCAAATTCTGAAAGGAAGATCCATGACCCTCATGAAGATATTTGTGGCCTAGTTCTATGCTAATGAGCCTCATTTAGGCTCAGACTTCCTCTGTGTGGAAATTCAGGCCTGCTGGAAAGCAAGGAAATCTTTCCTGTACTATTTTGCCTTCCACATCAAAGCTGCTGAGATAAATGGAGGGAAGTCTCTACCTGCTGCAGGCTGCCAGAGTGGAGTCTCTGGACTATGCTGAGGGTTTGGGGCCCAAGAGAATGAATATTACCACTTTAGTTGAAATTTTTAATTTATTAGTATTGTGGTATGTGTGTGTGAGTGTGTGTGTGTGTGTGTGTGTGTGTGTAGTGGGGGTTAGAGATGCATGCCACAGCATGTGTGTGGAGGTCACAGGACAACTGTGTGGAGTGATTCTCTTCTTTCATTTTACCATGGTTTCCAGTGATCAGCTTGTCCTGTTTATACCTTACCCATTGATACCTGATCAGCATGTTTTGCTGAACTCCCAAAGTTGTTTTCAAAGTATCCAAGTTCAAAGTGAGTATTTATGCAGTGAAATGGGGATAGTAATTATGGATTCTCCAAGATAAAGGAAACAATGCTGGCACTTGGCCTTATCTACCTGGGTGAGTAAATGAATTTCCTGAGATCCACACACCCCCAATCCCTTCAAGGTAAATGGATTTAAGTAGTGTTTGCCTTAAAGGAAGCTGTAAGGATTGTGTGAAATATGAGCAGCAGAGAAGCTGCCCTCCAAATCATGCTGGCCATCATCGACTGTGCTATCCAACCATCTGCCTAGTCACCTTTACATGAACCACTACACTGCATCCTGTGATCAAGTTGCACTTTCAGCTTATAATGGCACATATAAAGCCACAGGAATGGCAGATTGGTAACAAACTGAATTACAAAAGGAGATTAAGAGAGAGATTAAGCCGGCGGTGGTGGCACACGCCTTTAATCCCAGCACTGGGGAGGCAGAGCCAAGCCGATCTTTGTGAGTTCGAGGTCAGCCTGGACTACCAAGTGAGTTCCAGGAAAGGCACAAAGCTACACAGAGAAACCCTGTCTCAAAAAACCAAAAAAAAAAAAGGAAAAAAAAAGAGAGAGATTAAACTCGACTGAAAACTTGCTCTCTGATAGAATAGACATGTTGTCCACTCTAATCTTAAACATATACTTGCTCTTAAATATTTACATATGTAAATATATGTGAATATGTGTTATATACATATTTTACATGGAGAGATAATGGTCTATGGAGAAACTGAATTGAGTAAGTTGTTAGTTTTCTATGCTGTTTTCTCATAGTTTCTATTGTTGCAGGTACACTTAGATTCAGAAATCTGTTACTTCTTAAAAAAAAATTAGAAAACAAACTGAGAATGGAAAATGAACTCATTTACAGTTTAGGCAGACCTAGAAAGAAAGACTCAGTTTCTTTCTACTTCCTTTGTGACTGAGTGGCAGCTTTATAGAAAACATGAAAGAAAAGCCAGGAAACGTACAACTATTAAATGGTCAGAATTTGTAAAATCTGGCTAGTCCCTTTTCTGGTTGACAAAGACTCAGTCTTTCCCTTCCCAAGCACAGGACTGCTTGGAAATTTCACTTTCTTTAGAATCCACTTTTTTTTCAAAAGTCTGATAGCCAAAGGGTCTTCAGTGTCTCGCCTCAGAATGTCTTCTTAGCAGGGTGTTTACAACTACTTGGAGCTCATATAAGACAGGTAAAGCCAGAGAGAGTGATAGATAAACTGCGGGCCAGAAGGAGGCCTGAGAATGGCTGGAGACAATGGACGACTGCAGTCAAGAAAGCAATAATATAATGGTGCTGGCGGGCAAAGGAAATGAAGGGGTGATGGAGGCTGTGTGGAGTGGTGGATGCGCCCTCAGCAGCCTCCCGCCTTACAGTCTGTCACAGGCTCATCAGGCAAGTACGAGGCAGCAACAACCCCAGTGTAGCCCAATCTTGTTATTTTATTAGAGAAGCAAGAAATGTCAGTTCTTATGTGAAACTCTTTATTTTCAAAATTGGGCAATTAATGTAATTAAGATACACCCACAGGCCTCTAATTTGCAAATTATTTTCATTCTCTGTCTCTCCCTTTCCCCAGCATTATTAAAGAAGATCTCAAGGATTCTTTAATGAGCCTATTCTGTTTTCTTCCTCCAAAGCTCCAGAAACATGACAAAGAGGAAGAGGACTCCCCAGCCTTTTGGAGATCTGAGGAGGAGATGGCCGCGGAAGCGGAGGCGCTGCGCGTCTACTTCCAGGTAAGCATCAAATACCTCATCTTCACCCACATTTCCCAATGAGCTTCAGGAAGAGAAAGATGATGCTGGGAAGGATGCAGAAAAATAACAGCACCAATGTCTCCCCCAGGGGAGACCAAAGATGTAGAAGCTGTGTGAAGAGAGTCCTGACCCATGTGTAATAAACTACCTGCCTCTTGCCACTTCCTGTAGGCATGGAAAAGAGTCTGGAGAGAAAGTGCTGAGATTTCCAGGCTCTTGTGTCCTGAAACAAAGAATTGGACCATGGTGACTGGTAGAGATAGGGGTAATTTATTAATACAGAGAACACTCCTGAGTGTGCAAGCAGGACAGACAGCTGGGGAGGCTCCTGGCTCTGATGAGCTCAGCAGCAGAATGGTTAGCCTTTATGGGCCATCTGGGTACCACCAACCTCTCTGGCATTTGGAGTTGCTCACATAACTCTCACTAATGTACATTATTATAATTGGTTTATTTTATTGTTGATCTCTCACTATACTTTATAAATTAACCTTTATCATATGTATAGAATAAAGTATATAGAATACTGGCTACTGTCCCTAGTTTGGGGCACATATTGGAGATCTTGGACAGAATCCCCTGCAGGTTAAAAGAAAACTGCTGTATACTACTTTGATATTAAATGAAAGGAAGCTCAAAGACACATGCATTAACTGGCCCTTCTCTCCCCTGCCTTTCTTTTAAAATACTTTATTTACTTAATGACCCAGAGTGCTGTCCCGCTAGTGTCCTGTTGCCAGTCCTTGAAGTCTCAGACTAAAAAGAGCACACTGAGGCCTCCTTCCAAGTGTTTCCAAGTGTCTGTCACCATCACAGAAAGAATTTAGAGATAGGACAATGAAAGGTATTAGCTGAAACAATACACTTAAAGGGAAGTGTGGGCTGTGGACAGAGGAAATTTGAGAAAGCTTGTTTGATGAGCAAGGGAAGATTATTCAAGAATTAAAAGAGGAAATTCAGGAAGCAATCAAGATCACCTAGAACAGTTTTTACCCTTTCTTCTCCCTTTCTATGTAATTTTTGGATGTGTCACAGAGGCAGATGCGAGCAAGCAATTCTACAAGACTAGTGACAGGATGGTCGGGAAGCAAAGGATATTTGATGTCCTCAGTAGGCCATGTTGGTCTCGGCCATTATGGTAGCCATGTACCAACCCACCAGTGCTCTCTGCCTTCCCTGTGCCTCCCTGGTTCCTCAGTTCAAGCAGGCCACTGCAGCCAAGCACGACAAAGCTCAGTTCGCTCCTCCATGCATGTATCAAGTCTGTATTCCTTTGCCTGAAGGAGTACAGAAAAGTGTAGCGGAAGCTATTGGTCAGATTTTATTTTTAACCTTTCCCACTGTTCACCTTCTCTTCTTTCTGAAGAGAAAGGATTGATAATGAACACCAGCCTGTGGGCATGACCAAACACTATTTTCTGTTCAATTCCTCTTCAGAAGTCTAGTGTATCACTTTGGAATGCCCTGTTGAAATGACGATACCACATCTTCAGGCATAATTTCTTAGGTTGAAATTTTTGTTTTTCTGAGCTTCCTATACAATGGGTATTTTCAGGTATAGAGACAAGAAAGCTCTATGCTTTTGTGGAGGCCTTTGTGGAAATGTAAGGATCAACCTCAAAATGGGTCATCTGCATACATTAAGATGTTAACTTCTAACTCAATTCTTACCTGCTTCTGCCCTGAGTCCTGACTTTACCTGTCTTCCAAACTAATTCATTTAACTAGCAAGTATTGTCAGAAAGACTCTGTCCTAGGCAGTCATACAAACCATTGGGCACAATGCTTATTCACTGTTTTAATAAACTAAAACACATCCCTTTTTAAATGGACTCTGGTTACAGACTAAATAAATGACCTATTCAGCAGCCTGATGTGGAGACTGTGACTAGAAAAAAAACACAGTAGCCACTGCTAATGATGTGATGAAGGGGGACTTAAATAGAGGGTTCTTAAACTTTATCAAGAGCATCACCAGTACCTGCAATACAAAGGGACTAAATTTACTTCCCTCTAGACTTCTGGTCCTTAGCTTAGTGTCTTTAGTTATTTGACACTAGCCTCTGTATTTTCAAATTCTATTTTTATATTGAATTTGTATATAATGTTATCTAGACTAATAATGCAACATTTAGATTTACCTGGGCTTGAGACACTATCTTTTGCATATGTGAAATGAAGATGAACTTGGCTTCCCCAGGTTTTTCTGATAATACTGTCAGCAACATACCCATCTTGGGCAGGATGACTTGAAAGACTTGTTCTGTTGCTACTCTGCAAAATCTTGAAATTCCCAAGAGGCAGAGCCAGAGATAGGATGGGGACCTGGGAGGGATGACAATCATCAATCATTCCTGAGAAGGCATAAAAAAATCCTATTATAAAACCCAAGCTCAGCCATGTTGACTTTCCTGTGCTCCGTGGTGTAGGAGTGACAGTATTCACAATGCCAACACAGTTCAACCCACTGGCATCAGGCTTAGTTGTTCCACCCCTCACCATTCTAGCCACTTCATATTTCCTCCCCCAGCTCCCACATCACCCCTCAGG
The DNA here is from genome assembly GCF_004664715.2 of Peromyscus leucopus. Taxonomy (NCBI): domain Eukaryota; kingdom Metazoa; phylum Chordata; class Mammalia; order Rodentia; family Cricetidae; genus Peromyscus; species Peromyscus leucopus. The sequence continues at coordinate 87,199,880 of NC_051070.1, read as the reverse complement.
GAGTCTTTTTATGCCCTTAGTGGCCTCCCTGGTTTCCTTGGAAAAAGGACTTTCTCCTCTGCTGCTGAACTCCTTGGTTCTCCATCACCCATCTCTACCAAAGGGGGCCCCAGTTTCACAATTGACTTTGCTCCCCTTGCAGGCTGGTTCAAGTGCTGATTCCTACTAGGCTTCCCTCCTTTCCTGTTTCTCTGCCATCTGACCATGTACCAAGTAATATGACCTTGGGTTCATCTAACCTCATTCTTCTCTCCCTTGTCCTATAAATTCCCCACAATTTCCTTTATCTTTGTGTACGCTTACTTTTTATTTCCTTGATTCACTTTTTGCATTGCAGTACATTTTTCTTGGCCTCAGTATAAAAGAGAACACTGTTTTGAATTGGAAGTATAAGCATAAATAGAAAAGAGAGGCAGTGCTTTCGAAATGCCAGCTCTCTGTAGTTGCTCACCTACAACTACCAAGACTGAGCTCCATTCCATATTCTAGAAAGTGAGGCCAGTTACTCTTTGGCTTAAATTTCATCACTAGACTGACACCCTGCAATTCCCTACTTGATATATTTGGAAATATTGAAATAAAATAATCTCTGAGAGATTTAATATGATTCCCACCTTTGGAAAATGAACAGCGATAATCAGAATTCAAGAGTAAGCTGATCCTACCCCTACTTGTCCCAGAATGTGGAGAAGATAAGGTCCATGGGAGAAAACCAGACTCATTCCTTAGCCTTCTGGATACAAGACACCTTACTGTGTCCCAGGCTGATTAGGTCTATGCAAAATTGTTGCTTCACCTAGAAGACTGGCTTCTAGGAATTTTCTGACCGTTCTGCTTGCTAAGAGTTTATGTTAGCCTTCACAGAATTTCAGAGAATGTAAACACCTACAGCCAAGACACCAGGTATCTATAGGACAAAGGAGTATTATGGGCAATGAGCCTCCCTGTGCATAAAGTTGTCTTATAAAGTAGAAACCCCACTCCACGTTTTCTTTATGCAAAAACTCAGATTAAACTCTTAGCATGGGAAGAGCTATTTAGGACCATACAGTTAAAAATTCCCCCAAACCATACATGCATGCTCAGCCTCTGGCAGTCATCAAGGCAACATTAGCTTACTCATATAGAGGAATTTCAAGTATCCTCCCATATGTCCCTGCCAGGTAGGTGGTGATTTACCCTCCTTCTTTATCTCTTTGTCCAACTAGAACACAACGAGGTCACAATTTCTTGGGCAATCATGAAAAGCAGACACTGCTTTTGCTGTGCCAGTGAGTCAGGAGTTCAGTGGTTGCTGGGTGATGCTATAGCTGTCTCAATGCCTGCCTGACAGATCCCTGATGAGACTGGACTCCTCTCTACCTGGATGAATGTATGCATTGGCTCCCTGCATACTAAGCTGATTTCCAGGATGGACTTTGTCATGTGACAGTGAATCTGCATCTCTTATCCTAAGCTTGCCTCTTTTCTGGAGTATGATGATTCTCTCTGTAGATATTTAACACTTGGCTTTGCTGCCTCTCGAATTTTAATTCAACAACATGTATACCAGTATTGATGGTGCTGCCTTCTCCTCCTCCCCACTGGAACTGAGAGAAACATCACCTCCCAACTTCAATGGGAAGGCAAAGCAGGACAGGTTTCCACACTGTGTTGTGTCAGCAAGATCATTTGTAATTCATTACATTATTCTCTGTGTATGTCTTTATTTATAGATAATTGGTTGCCTCTCATTTACTTATAACAGCACAGTGCAATTTCAAAGCAACTGAGTCTGCCCCAAACAACATTATTAGTAGTTACAGATGTACTGTCAAGGGAGATTTTGGCACCAGTGCTTTTTAAAAGCCACTGTAATTTCAGCTGCTGGACAATTGCTGATTGTCATGGACAGTGAAGGCAGACAAGATGGAACAAGTCTGCCTGTTTGTTCTTTGCTCTAGTCTGCAAATGATGCTCCTTAAAACTTATCCCACCAGCCATAGAGAGGGTCTGCCCTTTGCACAAACAGCTTCCAGTGAGAAAGACTCAAGGGATTCATGAAAGAATTTTGGGGGAAAAGGTAGCTTTGAACTTCAGCTTGAGGGACTTAGTCTGGATCCCTGTGGAGAGGGGATCTCACTAACAGCAATGAAATTGTTTGCCCATTCTCCTTCAATCACCCCCAATTGATATGAAAACAGATTTCCTTTAGCATGATGAGTAAGAGGCAATTGTTATTGTTTTCTTACTTTTTGTCTCTTTGGGGGCTTGTAGCTGGGTGGCCGACCCCTGATGCACTGCCCCTCCTTCTCTTACTCCTAGATCTCCCGCTCCCAGATTTCTTCCTCTATAGATTCTCTCTGCCTGCTAGCCCCACCTATCCTTTCTCCTGCCTCACTATTAGCCATTCAACTCTTTTTTAAACCATCAGGTGTTTTAGACAGGCACAGTAACACAGCTTCACAGAGTTAAACAAATGCAACATAAACAAAAGTAACACACCTTAAAATAATATTCCCCAACATTCCCCCCTTTTATTTTTAAACAAAAATGAAAGGTTTTAACTTTAACATAGTAAGACTTCATACAATAAGAACAATTATCAACTAAAGATTACATTTCCAATGTACTGAATTCAAATTCATTTGTATCTGGTAAATTTAAAGAAAATATTCTATAATCTATCCTATCTTAGTAAATCCAAAATTTTATACCTACTTTGTTTTTTCTATCATATCTAAGGAATACTGCAACTATAACTATCTAGTCTTCAACTCCATCAAAGGCCCCCGAAGGATATAAAATTATTTAAGCTAACAAAAAGTATATTGCAAACAACTTCCAAAATCTCTAGAAATAACAGAGTCATCTGACTGCCTGGACAGTCACTCAAAGTTTCTCTGCAATGTCAGGGCATCCATCTTCAGCCTATAGGCCCACAGTATCTGGCAGACTTTTTAATGAAGCAGGAAATTTGAAAGACTGTCCCACCTATATTGGCAAAGTTTGTCAGTCACTTTCTTCTGTGTCCTTCAGAATGTCTGGCAGTTTATTCTGTGAAGCAGGAAGCCTGAAGGACCATCTTACCTTGTTTTGGAAAAGTTCAGTGGTCACTGTCCTGTGGGTCCTGCATGTTCAGTTTATATAACATACTGTCAAGCAGTCCAGGGAAGAGCAGCTTCTTGCCCAAATGGCTAGCCTTGCTACATTAAAAGCAAACTCCATAAAGAGTTTCTTCTACGCCCATCATCTCAAAATAAATTGGTACTACCAGGAGCAAATATGTCTTATTATTGTGAAAAGGCCTAAATTAACAAAACATTTTCAGTGCCATATTCTGTAGGTCTTTGAAAGGTTTGAAGACCATCTATCTATCTAAAATATATCTCTATATGATCTGAAAAGCATACCTAACATATATACAAATTTGATGGTTATAAATGTTTAACCTGTGTTTCCTGATTATCCTATATAGTTTGTAATAATAGCTTTCAAAAACTAGAACTTCACCCTATATTTCCAAATGAACTGCATAGGTACAATACCTGAAACAAAAAATAGAAACATACATACAATATGGTGTAACAAAAATAGCCTTAAATTTTTATCAATGTACAAAATCCTTTAAACAAGGGTAGAAAAATATATATGGTGTAACAAAATTAACTTTAAATTTGTATCAATATTCTATATTCCCCTAAATGATAACAAACATCCATAACTCACCAAATAACCAAAAACCACTGACACCCTCCAACTCTTGGGAATGTGGGCATAGTTTTCTCTAAACTGGTTCCTGCTGGCTGTGGGCAAAGGCATCTTTAGGGGTCCCTGAGAATAATTTGAGAATAATGATCAAGTCTTGGAAAGACCAGCAGTAACCTTTGTTGATAGATATCACCTATCAAGATTTAGGAGATCTCCTCTGATCAAACCTGATCCATATTATTCCTGAAGGAATCCACAAACTCTCATCTCCTGTGAGAGCAGAACTGTAAAGCATCTTTGATTTCCATTTGACAAATACATTTTTTGATTTCTTTTTTAAAGTTAAGGCATTCCTGTAGTATCTAGGTGGGTTCAATTAGTCCAGTTCACAAATCCACATCTCTCAGCAGCTATTGTTTGCTTGTCAGCATTCAAAAAATTCAAAATCAACACAATATCATACAGGATCCAGAGTCCCTATGCATTTCTCATCTGTGGCTTTTTTCTTCTATATTACTTTTATTGTATCATTAAAGACTGTATTATTTTTAAAACTATTTCTTTCTTTCTATGACTGTCCATACCCTTTTTCTTTCTTTTAAGTCTACACACATTGTAAAACACACTGGAACCTGTTTAGAGATTTTTCCATCTGGACCTCTTTTACTGCATATCTTTTAGCCTTTTCAACCATGTGAGCAAACCTTTAAACTGCTAACCTACACCTGAATCCTCCATGACTCTTTCTTGGTTCTGCCTTCTTGGATCCTGACAGTCTAAGGTATAGCATGAATCTTAAAAGTTCTTATTAATAAAAACAAATCTGAGGCCAATTATTGGGTAAATGCTGGAAGATCAGAGAAGCAGAACAAGCCACAGCTACCTCACCTCACCAATTCCTCAGCTGATCCTGTTTCATCAGACTGGAAGCTTCTGAGTCCTCATCCAGAATGAATCTCAGCTGAACTGTGCTGCTCAAAGCCTAAAAGCTTAACCAGCCAAATGCTTCTAGTTTCTGGTCCTCACGCCTTATATACCTTTCTGCTTTCTACCATCACTCCCTGGGGTTAAAGGCTCACTTTCTGGAATTAAAGGCATGAGTCACCATGCTTGGCTGTATCCTTGAACACATGGATTTCTGCCTTTGCAATGCTAGGATTAAAGGCGTGTGCTACCACTGCCTATCCTCTATGTTTAATATTGTGGCTCTTCTGTCTCTGACACCAGATAAGTTTATTAGCGTGCACAATATTTTGGGGAAACACAATACCACCACACTAAGGCTTGCGCCCAGTCAGTGGTCTATGACCAAGAACTGCATTCAACCTCCTTAGAGCTCTCAAATGCCAATGCTTATATGGTGGCAGGCATTTTTACTTAGTTTTTTGTTCCTACCTAATTACTGGCTGCTCAAGGGCTCTCCAGGAGGCAGAAATTCTTAAAGGAGCCATATTCCTTTTTTTTCCCTTTTTTCTTTCTTTCTTTCTTTCTTTTTTTTTTTTTTTCAGCTTTCTCAGGGCCTACATGGGAATACAGCATGCATTGGTATGCCTAAATGTTGTTTTTCTGTTTTCTATGGCCCCATGTTGGGCACCGAAATGTTGTTGATTGTTTTCTTACTTTTTGTCTCTTTGGGAATCTGCCCCCCAGCTCCTAAATAAATCACACACAGAGGCTTTTTTTTTTTTTTTTTTAGAGGCTTATCTTTAATTACGAATGCCCAACCTTGGCTTGGCTTGTTTCTTGCCAGCTTTTCTTAATCTAAATTAACCCATCTGTCGTTTGCCTCTGAGCTTTTACCTTTCTTTATTTTTGTATACCTTTTTTTCTTACTCCATTGCTGGTTGTATAGCTGGATGGCTGGCCCATGATATCCTCCTTCTTCTCTTGCTCTTAGATCTCTCCTCTTCCAGATTTCTACTTCTATTAATTCTTCCTGCCTGCCAGCTCTGCCCATCCTTTCTCCTGCCTCACTATTGGTCATTCAGCTCTTCATTAGACCATCAAGTATTGTAGACAGGCACAGTAACACAGCTTCACAGAGTTAAACAAATGCAATATTTAAAAAGTAATATATCTCAAAATAATATTCCCAACAGACAATGCCTCTCTTAAGATTAAATATTTGAATATGAACATATTTGAGTCTATTCATCTTCACCCTGCCAGAAAAAGACACAGTCAGTGATTTAAAAGAAGCAAAAAAAAGAGAATTTTTACTTTTTCTTCCTAGTCCGTGCTTCTATTGGATCATGCAGCCCTCTTCTCCCTTTTCTTTTTGTTACATTTCTAGAATGTGCTTTCAATTGCAAGGTCATGAAGATAGACCAAGTCCTAGGACTTGAGAAGGATAAAACATAGAATCATCAAGAGTAATCCAATATAATGTCCCACTAAAAGACTTAGGCAGAATACCAGGATAGTCACTTTTTAAGTTGTTACATTCATCTGTAAGACCATCTATCTCAATATTCAAAATAGGCTTTCATTTTGTTTATTATTTTGCTTGGATCCTACTTGGACCAAATAGTTTCGTAAAAAATATTTCTACAGGCTACTGATGGCTACATATTCTGGGTGTAAAGGGGGTGAGTGGGGTGAAGGGTAGGGCAAGGGGTGAGGTAAGGGGCTGACTTTTCTAAGAGGGTGTATCTCTACTTATAATAGAAATGGCTAGTGTCACAGGTTCTTTTTTATCTTTATGAGTTTTATAACAGCATCAGCAATCAACAGAAAATTATTTTCAGGAAAATAGGATCTAGTATCAAAAAAATAAGTTGTTTTAGGTTGGAAAAATGTCTTGCTGCTTTTCCAGAGAATCTGAGTTGGGCTCCCAGCAGCTCACAAACACTTACAACTCCAGCTCTACACCCCCTTCTGGTTTCCATGGGTAGGCACGCGCACGCACGCACGCACGCATGCGCACATACACATACACACACATCAAATTTTTTAAAAATAGAGTTTCAGACTTTTTTACTTGCATCTAGTAAAATGAAAATATAGTAAAACCTAGCACCCCATCCCTGTCTCCAGAACGGACGGCTGTGCATTAATCAGCATACTCTGCTATGTTATCAAACCTCCTCAAAGAAAACCTTTCAGTCACTAGGTTTTCCTTTATTTATTTCTCTCTCCTTTGACAGTTCTCTCCTAACAGTGTGTGAGTTTTGTCTTTCCCTACCTCTGTCCTTTTTAGCAAAAGAAAGAAACTTCTGGAGATCATGGGAGGTTAATATGAAGAAATGAAAATTCACATTAATAATCCTCGACCTCATCACATAATAATAGCTAATGTTTTTTCGCTTCATCTGTTCCAATGACTACAGTGTACTTCAGCCACCTCTTCCATATTAATTGCTGCATCACTTTGGCATGCATGAACATAAGTCATCACATAGCTGCTCAACCTGGATTATTCAAGCTGGATTCACCAGGAAAAGCAGTGCCTCCTGGTTTTAACTCTTCTCCAATGAGGCAAAAATAGCTCAGTATATTCAGTTCATGAATAGTAGGTATTGCAAACTGTATCTTATCTATGAAATTGTCCTCTGCCCCATAACTATGAAGAAAAGAAGTGGTTCAATGGTTCAACAGTATAACTAGGAAATTTAAACCTCAGCCCAAATATACATGTTGCACTCTCTTCTCCCTCCAAAGGCTTTTACCCTTAGGAAAATGAGGCAGAATGTATTTTCTAAAAAGAACAGTAGTGATACAATGACAGTGAGATGAACATTTGCATGTAATCCAACACCTGAGGAGATGAATTTCTGCTTCCCCCTGCTTCTTTGCTCCTGGCCTGGCTCTTTTGGTCCCACACTACTGTTATCATAAAGCAAACCTTGGGGCTCCTACAGAAACCTCATGCAAGCATTTTAGAAAGAAGAGTGAAGAGGCCTAATGACACTTATTTCCTCTTCTAGGGCAAATGTGTTGGTCTTGGCCTCTACAGGGAACATTCTAGAAGATACTTTGAAACAAAATGGCTGATACAATGAACATCATAGTTATAAAAATATGTCCTAGCTTTCCCCTGGCCCTTTCTGAGACCACGCTCTTGTTTTCATCATAGGTGAACAAAATATCCCAGGCACTCTAAGATGAAAGTCTGTGGTCTGCAGGATCATACCCAAGTTGTCTGCAATTTGGGGTTTTACTTTCAGTAAAATAGTAACACTAAATTTATTCTCTGGACTTGGAAAGATACTTCTTTCATTCTTCAATTTGCCCATCTGTGAATTATACTGATAGAGAAGCACAGCACACCTCCCTAGGACTCTTAGAAGAGAACAAAAGAATGAGACATGAAACCATCATGCCACTGTTGTAGGTCATTGTTTTTCATATTATTTAATCTTCTGAAGGTGACAAATTATTGGTGTGGTTAGGTCATGAGAAATTGCTGTAAATAGTTATTAAATACTAAAAACACAGAAGGGAGAAGTTTTCAGACTACAAAACAGGAAAAAGAAAAATAACAACTTGTGCTTCTGTTACTAATTCAAACCTCCTCCTATATTGAACTAAAAAACTATACAGAATATCTAGACATATTAGAGATACCAACATAGCAAACTTTTGCATAACCAAGAGGAGATGGGAATCCATGGAGGTGAGCCCAGCACTTGGGTTGCTTTCCCACTGAAGGTATACGTGGCTCTTGGAGAGAAGGATAGATTTAGAGCTTGTGCATGACCGAGTGCTTACTAAACCTCTACAGGTGAGTAGGATGCTAGACATCTGGCAGTATTAATGCCCAGAGTCAGAGTGAGCCAGATGTTAACCCATTACTTATACTAACTTTGACCCAATCATCAGTACATCTGAGAAAGACTGTGTCCTAAAAATTAAATTCAAATGATCTCAAATTCCTAGTGCTTTAACTTATTGGCAAAAAAAAAAAAAAAAAAAAAAAAAAATCTTTCTGGAAGACTATAACACCAGCACATTATCTTAAATTATTTTTACAATTTGTTTCCAAAAGAATACCTAACATGTGTGTCTGTATACTCATGCATAAACACACCAAAAAAAAAAAAGCCAGGAAGCAGTTGTCATCCTCTGCATCTGAATTCATATACTAAGATCCTAATTACCATGTGATGGTATAAGATGGTGGTTCTTTGGTGGGAAATTAAGTGAAGATGGCATCCTGAATGTGGCCTCCACAATGGATTTAGTGGCCTTACATTGTGACTTTTGGTTTGTCTCTCTGTGCTCACTTGAGAAGATAGCATGAAGAGGCTGACTTCAGGACAGGAGAAGCAGCTCCAGAACAGGTGGCCTCGCTGTTGGACTGCCTGTCCTCCAGAACTGTGGGAAGTAGACTTCCATTGTTGAGCCTCCTGCTCTATGATATTATGGTATTTTGTTACAAATAAGTGACCAATCATAGTTTATATAAAAATTGGAATTATCAGACACAGATGTTAAAGCAAATGTTTACGTTGTTTATGGATAGAAAATGTAGAATGCTTTAGTTTAATTTTGTTTAATTTAGCAGAAAGCTGGAATCTATTTTAAAAATCACAGATGTTACAAAGTTTTTTTTCTAGTTTCAATTTTTTTCCATGGGGGATAAGTGAATTTAATTTTCTGGGTATTCAAGTAGAAAGTACAATATAAGTAAATAAATAAATAAATAAAATGTGATTGACATTGAAGCCCCATGGTTGAAATAGAAAGTACAATATAAATAAATAAATAAACAAACAAACAAAAATGTGATTGATATTGAAGCCACATGGTTTCAGAATGGCATTCTAACTGTATAGATGCTCATTGGGATTTATATAATTCTGGACAGGGTGCATGTTTTGAGTGGAGTAATGATGTGCTGTTGCTGTGATAAAATACCCATCCATATAGGCAAGAAAAGGTCTATTTTGACTAATAATTCCAGAGGTATAAAGTCCATCATGTCATGGAATGCATGGCAATAGGAAGCAGGGGCAGGAAGCGAACTGATGGAGTTTTTATTTATACATAGGAAGCAGAAAAAGAGACCAGGAAGTGGAGCAAGGCTATCACCCTAGTGACTTATTGCAGTAGGCTCCATAACCTTCCTAAACAGTGCCATCTGGGAGCAAGCCTTCAAGTACAATAGCCTCTGGAGGACATTTCTCATCCAAAGTACCACAAGTGGCTTCTTTAAAACCAACTGTGTGATACTTTCATCTGTGAGTTAAAGTATTCAACAGTTTTAATAAAATCAAATTCAGTAGAAAAAGATAATGAATATGAAAGTTCTTTATGAAAGGCAAAATGGTGACTCTCAAGCTACATTTTTCTTAAGCAATTGAGTATTTTTATGAAATAACATTTCATAAAACACCCATAAAAATTCTTATATGATATGAAAAAGTACCAAATAGAATCAATATAAAATTGAAAAAAATACAAAAGCATAATGAATAGATTTAGTAGCACATTTTCATAAACATGATTGTTAGTGAACTCAACCATTGGCCATGTGAAGGGAATAGTACAAACCACAATGAGGTAGAGAGACAAAGAAGAGAAAATAGAATGAACAAGTCCAATCTATATTTATTTACAAATCCATAGGATGCAAATCCAGAGTTTTAGTGGAAAGCATATTTTAAGAGATAATGCCTGAGAAAATTTTCAAACTGTAAGGCAAAGGCTGGGTATTCTGGTTCAAGCCAGACACTGGGATAGGAGAACCACTTGACTGTAGGTGTTCAAGATCATCTGTGAAACATAGGGAGATCCTGTTTCAAAAGAGTGGGTACTAGGGTTGTAGCTCAGTCAGTTAGAGTGCATGTCTAGCATGCATACAGTGCTGGCTTTGATCCTAGCACCATATAAAATCAGGTATGGTGGTACACCCCTGTAAATCTAATACTCAGGAGGTAGTGGCAAGAGGACCAGAAGTCCGTGGTTATCTTTAGGTACATGGTTAGTTTCAAGCTAGCCTAAGATGAACGAGTCTCTCTCTCTCTCTCTCTCTCTCTCTCTCTCTCTCTCTCTCTCTCTCTCTCTCTCTCTCTCTCTCTCTCTCTCTTCTCTCTCTCTCTCTCTTCTCTCTCTCTCTCTTCTCTCTCTCTCTCTTTCTCTCTCTCTCTGTGTGTGTGTGTGTGTGTGTTGTGTGTTGTGTGTCTGTCTGTCTGTCTGTGTGAAGTCCCAAAATCCAAGAACATATCCAAGCAATAGTAGGGAATGAAGGGAATCCATATGAAGACTTATCATAATAAAATTGCAGCAGAGGTATAAGAAAGCTTTTAGATTCAAGAAGTATCTTCAAAGGCAACCACAACAAAAAAAACCCTATAAAAATTAGTAGATACAAATATTCTGCCAGAGCAGGAATGGAAATGAAAGAAAAATTCTTTTGCTGCCCATTTACTGTATGCCTTGCCCTGCAAATGAACCAAACAGGAGCAGTACAAAAATAAAATGCTCAGCCTAATGGGAGGAGATAAAGCCCTAAGTGATGCCAGATAGATGGAGGACAGACCCACATAGGTTATGTGTTCATACAGTTAGGAAAGGATAATATATATTGATCAGTATGACTTCTGCATCCTGGTAAACTATCAAATAATGTCTTCCCTCAGATTAGTCAAAGAAAAAAATGAGAGGATCAGCTCAGGAGATGTGAATTAAATTACAGGTGAAAATACCATCTACATAGATACCAAAGTTCTGGGAAAGCTCAAAGGGAATTTATAAGTAATGGTGAAAGGTTGTCAATCTGGAATTGTCAATGACATCAGAATAATCCCCGTTGACATTTGTACTACGAAATGCGCTCAAATTCCCAGCACACAATAAATGAGAAGGAATTAGAGATGAATAAACCTATCATTATCTGTGGGCAATATGATGATATACTCACAAAATCCCAAGACTATATGGAAAATTGATTAAAATTGACCAATAGATTTAGAAGAACCTGTAAATATAAAAACAATATACATGGTTTCAATTTCTCTACTCACAATTAGAATGGAAAATGTTTTAATTTAGCACTTATATTAACATCAAAAATCAGGTATTTAGCAATAAAGTTGTGCAATCTTCTAGACAGAAAACTATAAAATATTAAGAAACATTAAAGATGAATTAACTAAACAGAGAGAATAATGACTGGTTTTGTGAAAACTTCTTTTCCTTCAATTGGCCTTTAAGTTCAGTGAGATACAAACTAAAATTTCCATGGTTTGGTTTGGATGAAAAGCGACAAGTTGATCCTAAACTTTTTGTAGAAATGTAGTCAGAAAGCCTAAAAAAAAAGTTAGAAACACTCCATGGCTTAGTCTACAAGATATCAGGACTTATTTATTACAAGGCCACAAGACTTAAGCAAGCAAGGTGTTGCCACAAGTCTAAGTAGATTGATGTAACAAAATAAGAAGCTGGATGAGATGAGCCCCTGATTTATGAGGAAATGATACCACATGTCTCTGGGAAAAGGAAAGTCTTGTCAGCAAATGGTTCTAGGAAAATTGCATATCCAGGTAGAAAATTAATGAAATGATGCCCTACCTCACATTATATATAAATATTGGTTTCAGGTAAATTTTAATTCAGAATGTGTGGTATACAACAATGAAGATTTTGAAGACCATATAGAGATTATCTTCATGATTGTGCTATGGGGAAAGATTGTAACAAGGTACCAAAGTCTCTTTAATCTCAGCAAGAAAAGGCCAAGAAATCAAACTAAAAGAGGAACTTGAACCCTCCACACCCCTGATAAGGAATGATGAAATGGTCCATTGTTAGTCAGCAGCAAAATGTAGCTTATAGCAGAATGCAATGCCAGACATGCTTATTGCAGTCATCAAAGTTTCTACAGACAGACTGTATCAAGTGTTTGTAAGAATATGGAACAACAGAACAACATAAGCAAACACAAAACTTGTGATTGCCTTCATTTTATGATCTGAAACCAGGTAACTTTATATTCTAGTGCTTACAGATACTCACTGAGATAGTGAAATTAGAAAGGAAAGCATGAAAAGGTCAGTCCCTGTGAACAAGGTGAAAAGGGGAAAGGGTAACATGGACTGGGGTGGATGGGGGCAGACAATATTCTGTTTCTTGCTGTGGGTGGTAGATAGATAGGCATTTTAGTTTTTTTGTATTAATTCTGTTAGCCACATACAAGCCATCTGCAGTTTTTCTCTCTGTGTGTATTATATTTCAAGAAAAAGAAACAAAATAATAGGACAAGAGGGAAAATAACAACAACAATAATAATAAACAGGAAAGGAAAGGAAGACTTGGTGTAATTGCTGGCTAGGTATTCTATTGTTGCATGTCGGCTTAAGCCAAAACAAGAGAAAAAATTTTGTAGGGCATCTTTGCAGATACACTGCTAATATATAGAGAGTTGACCAGCCCACCTGGCCACCATCCTCCTTGACTTTTAGAAGCTACACTGGCCAAACCCATCATTATTTTTAAAAGTAAAGAATGGAGACCACTACAGAGAGGACACTTTACAAGTAGTAATAATTCTTAAATGATTTCACTTAAGGAGAGCTTATTATGAACAACTTGTTCAAAGCACTTCGTAGACTTAATCTCAAATCCCTTGGCGACTCTCCAGTCTTCCCAGGCTTTCAGAAGCAGCTATGGAGGCTGAAGGCAGCTATATGACTCCAAGAACTCCAAAAACTTGAGATCCAGGCTGTTCGACTTCAGAGTCCATGTTTAGCCTTCACAACATAATTTCTGTGTCTTTGGAGAAACATTTGTCCCTAAAGAATTCTGGCTAACCAAAGGCTAGAATTATACAATGGAGCAGAGGAGCAAGATACAATTTTTCTTGCTTCTTCACTAACTTCAGGGAGCCAGCATTTGATGATTCCCGTGCTGGAGGCTTCCTGTGTGTTACTTTAGCCAACCATCACAGCCATTTGCTTGGAAGATGGTGCTGCCTCAAGTCCACAGGAACAAACTCAAAAGTTAACACTTCATTAGATAACCAGGAGTATGCCATAGCTAGTCAACATTGATGACAGTCTACTAGATACTGCATTTTTAAGTCAGTGAGGACTCCCAGGGGCTCCATTCAAGATCTTCCAGTTAGACAGAGGGTCTTGGAGAATCTTCCATTTTTCTGGGATGTGAAAACATGTAGAAGATCATTGAAAGATTTAATCAGAGAATAGGAATGGAATGGAACATAGGGGAAGTTTGATTTTGGAACTACCAATTCCATATGAAAAACACAGTTCTAGAATGTGACCCCAGCCAACCCAACTAGAGACCTTCCCTTCTATGCATGTATTAACACAGCACCAGAAACCCCCAATTAGGGTGTTGACAACTTCAAGCTCTCATCCCCCTCATCACTGGGAGAAATTAAAGGCAGGAGAACCCTCCGCAATGAAAGGAGCCAAGCAACTAAGAGGGGAGATCTAGTGTTGTTTAAAAGGCGGTATGTCACTTTTCATCCAGGGGGAAATCTGACATTGGGATATGTTGCTTGTTATCAAAATATTCCTTGCTACATCAAGGGCATAAATGGCAATTTCCCTAGGGATAATTTTAAACGGAAGGCTCCATAACTAAATCACAAACTATTTTCTGATAACTCATTTCAAGCCAAATACAGTTTTAGGCACAGTAGGTCAAGTTATTCCTTGTCCAATAAGAGCTGCAATAACTCAGAGTTAGGGAGAAGGAGTAGGATGAACACAAGAACAAGAAGGTGTGTACATGGGCCCTGGGTAAGTCACCAGTACACTGTTCACAACTCAGATCCAACTGACTTCTTTCTTCTGTTACCATAAACCAGTTCACTTTGTATCAATCATGTCTCTCTACCTCTCTCTGCTCCCCCTCAACTCGCATTACATACCCTCTCAGAGCCACTTCATAATCTAGGATTATTCAATCAATTTTGGTGGGTATTTAAGAGGTTTTCTTTTTTTAAACAATGGGTGTCAGTGTATTATGTGATAGATCATGTAATAATTGAGCATTAAAAGAGCTCAATTGAGGATTATTTTTTTTGCCACAGATACCTTTAGTTCAAGGAGGTTTATAAGAGCTGGTAGATCATTTTCATTCCATTAAGATAAGCAAAAGTGATTTTTAATACAGTTAGATGCTCTCAGCAATTTCCATCTTGCTCCAGTGAAGTAAAGTTTAGAGCTTCTGGCATTCCAAACTGCAAATTGCTGGTGTGGTGTTGCCTTGAAGAACTCAAGGCCCATGCTGGGGCTCAAATTATTTTTAATTAGAAACAATGAGCCTGAGTCACAGCTCCCAGTAAGGGGGTTTTCTAGAAAGCACCAGCCTTGTCTCTGAAGAGCTCTAAGGAATGGACCAAACTCTTCCCCCTATATTAGCTTGTGTCTCCATGAGTTCTGCAAAATTTGGAGTTATCATTTTTTGCTGAGGACCATGCCTACAGTGTAAAGCTGCCTTTGTTCCTGATACTCTCATGAAAGTCTTGCTGGCTTAACTCTCCTCAAAGATTTGTTGTTGATTCAGGAATTTCTCAAGAGCTCATGTATGGTTAGCTTCAACTTCTCTAATGATTTAGAAGAGTGAGGCTCAATAGAAGTTTGAAATAGTACAAGAATTCAAAAGAAAAGCATTTTCTGAAAAAAAAAAAAAAACAACTAAGAACTCCCTCATTCTGGGTAAGATTGAATTCTAGAATACTGCAATTAAAAATACCATTTCTTTATATAGACTATCATGTGTAAGCTGTTAAATCTGACTGTTAAAATAAATATCTCTATTTTCTAGCTCACCCAAGGTCACACCAGAGAAAGAATACATTAAAACAGAAAATAAAGTTAGAATCACTCTCCTTAAATGGGAAGCAAGGTCATAATCTTCCACCACACTGGAGATAGAGCCAGGGCTAGATCACATGAGGCCTTGGATGATGGAGCTTAAAGTTCCATTTTATGCCTCACAGCAGTCCCCACAATGTCTTTCCTAATCTTCCTGTTTCTTGCTGGCATAGATCACATCAAGCACTGACTTACTCCAGGGGACCATGAAGCATGGGCACCCTTCTTCCTAGAATAGCCTCTCTTCCTTCTTTCCTCCATTCTAGATGGGACTCAAATATCAACTACTTAGAAACATGTTACCCAAGTGCCCAGTCTAAGGTAATGTCCCTATTCCCTGAATCCCTTAACTACAGCCTCCCTTGAATAGAGGAGCGGGACCCCATGGAGGACGTAGTGCTGGTTCTGGTGCTTGTCTCTTTCCCTGTAGATGGAATTCTCGATTTGGTACAGGGCATGTTTACTTGAACTTTTGTATTCCTGAGGTAGTGATGAGGTCCTAGGGGAAAATAACCCTTAGGTCTCCCAAAGGAAGCAATTATCTCTTCTAGAAATGGTACCACCAGCCTCAATGCCCCTACTGAGAAGTTTAAAGATGGGTGTATTTTGATTGTTGTCTTGCAAAGGAAGAAACTTTGTAAGTGTTACAGATTTGGTCTAGAGTTCAGAGACTAACGTCTCAGGAAATGCAGGTGGTGTGAAAAAGTCTCTGCTCATGTTGACCCATGTTTTATTCCAGTTTTATACCCTTCATCTTTTGTAAAAATTAACATTTTCATTTAAAAAAGAATGATTAACTATGGGGATGTGACCTCAGAGGCCAGAAGTTGTTAGATGCCCTGGATTTGGAGTTATAGGTGGTTGTGAGCTGCCCAGTGTGGGTGGTGAGAACAGAACTTGGGTCCCTCGCAAGGGCCACAAGCACTCTTAACTACTGAGTAATCTTTCTAGCCCCCTCACGCCTTTGGCTTTTGGTTCCAGGATGGATTTAACTGTAACATAGACTGGCCCACTTGTGAGTGACTGAGATAGACCAGAACTTCCCCTAACACCTGCTCATACTCAACATCAAGAATTTAAAGTTATCTTTTGATTTTTGTTGACTGTCTTGATTATCATAATAGGCTTTTATTCATTAGTCAGAGGGTTTATTTGTGTTAAAATCTGGATGCACAAGGAAAAAGAACATAATTTCACCAACACTATCTCTTTTGAATAGTGAAGAAAAGGGCATGGGGAACCACACCCATTAATCGGTTAAAAGTGCTGAAACCTTATAAACTGTGTGATGATTCTTGAGTGGGTTCCTTCTATTCAGCTCCCAAGTTGAGTTGTTACACTCCAAACACAAGTACCATTAATTAAATGACATGCTCAACAAACTCTCAGAGCCATTAATTATCAAAGGTAGCCTGCTCCATGCTTGCCTCTAAACTCTATTGTAACAGCAGAACATGAGTTAGAGCTAAAGAATGTGCTGGAATAAGGTCACCCCCAAAAGCAATACCAGAAGAAGCTATCAAAAGAAGTAAATGATAAAGCATGTATGCCTTTTAGCTCCTTTTTGCCCATTTGCAGAGCCTGAAAGTGTTTCCCATTGTAAGGAATTTCTCAAAATTAGTTTATCTCCTGCAAGATACAAGTGAGTATAAAGTAATCCTTCTTTCATTTTGACCAGGTTGCAAGAGAAGTGTGATATCAGCAGAAGATTTGGAGACAAATTATATACTCTTAAGTCCCAAGAAAAGGATGGGGTCTTTTAGGGAGAGTCCCTGCTGGGCATGCTGCAGACATGGGGATAGAAAAAGGGGTAGAAATAGTCAGCAGCAGACAGAGCCTGGGTGCCTATCTATAGTAGCAACAGGAAGTGCCCAAGCTGTGCTGGGAGTTTCCCAGCCTGTTCTGCTTCCTAAGCCCACCACCACACTCAAAGCAGATGCCATTACATTTGCAGAGGAGAAATCCCCAGGGATGCCAGCATATATAACTCAGAACTCCAGACTTTCAGGTCCTTTTTCTTGTGCATTTACAATTCTTAGAGTTTGATTCTTAAAGTCCATGGTCACTGTCTAAGCAGGGGTGGGTGAACCCCAGCCTTGCCAGAGAACGACTGTCTTCACCCTGCCTCCTGAGAGGCTTGGCCCTGCAGTGTCCAGGGCAGCATTCTGTTTTTTATGACCCTGCAGCCTGGGAAATGGACCCTGTTGAATAGGAAGTTAATTAGCCCGTCATCATCTCAGGAAGTGGTGTTATTAATCAGCATGTGAAACATGCTACAGAGGAATAATTTAGAGTCTGACAGCATGTGTGGAAGCTGGCCTGCTCTCTGGATTTCACCCTCATGTGGCCAGGTTTCTAGCAGTGAACCGGGGTAACCCCTTCCTGTATCTCGATGGCAGTATAATTGCACTGTCTTGGTGATACCAACCATAGCAGATCTCTGATCCTCGGCATCTCTCCATCAGCTTTTACTTTACCCACCTACTCTAACGCATTGCCACCAGCGGCTTTGGGGCTACATTTTTTAAAGGCCAGTTTATTAAGAAAAAGCTGAAGAAGAGGTGTCAGGGGGCCTGCCCTTAGAAAATTGCTCACCTTGTTTTGGTGTGAGCAGAATGCCTTCCTGGCTGCTCTGCCTGCCTCACTAGCCTGCTAGAAACTAAGATTTTAGAAGAAGAGGCTTGTTAAAGAGAAGGTTTTTATGTGAGCCTCTCAGGGCTGTGTTATTGGTAAATGTGGTACCCTAATTTTAAAATTATTTCTGGGCCTGAGGAGATGGCTCAGTCAGTGCTTGCCATGCAAGCATGAAGGCCTGAGTCTGGATCTCTATTACTCATATAGAAATCTGGGTGCAGTGACATGTGCCGTAATCTCAGCACAGGGGCAGAGATGGCTCACTGGACAGTCAGAATTAAGATAATTGCTGAGATCCAGTTTCAGTGAGTGATACTGCCTCAAAAATACAGTTCAAGGAAAGTGATTGAGGGAAATCCTAGCTTTGACTTCTGTTCTCGGTACACACACACACACACACACACACACACACACACACACACACACACACACACACACGAACACAGAGAGATGATAACAAACCATTTTTGTCTCAGCTTTGGCAAGAAGGACAAACAGACCATGTCATTAATCCTCATTGGGCAAGAATCACTACATGCAAAGACAGCAATGGCCCCAGTCATGTGAGTGAGGAAGACAAATACTCTTGCTAAACCCTGTCTTCAGCAGTAAACCACACTGCACAATGAACATGTTTTAGAATGGAAGCATGGGTGAGGACCTTGTCACAATCAAGTCTACTGATTCCCTTCCACAGTTTCTGCACACTCTAAATCAGTCAGAAAGGGCACAGCACAGGCATGTTTCCATCTCCCAATATGCAACCAAGTGTGGAACCATTACTATAAAGAGGAAGAGGGACAGTTGGAATCTGTAGTCTGAGCCTTAACTTTATACATTATCAGGGTATTTTGCCTGTGGGCAACTCCCACCAAGATTCACCTACAGGAGAGACAGCAATTTGTCATTTTGGCTTCAGTGTAGAAGAGGACTTTTCCTGGGCAGAGCATGGAGGGGTTGGAATGGGGGAGACTAGCTTCTTCCTTGATGCACCGGACATAATGGCATTTCCTTCAATGCACCCAGAGGGCATGGAGAAAGGTTTTCCGGAGCTTGATGAATGTACCATTACAATCTACAATGTCTCCTAAAGGCCCAGGGACTGGAGGCTTGGTCCCCTAACTGGCATCATATGGAAGTGATGGAACCTGGTGAGGCTTCTGAATAGTCTTTGAGCTTACAAGAGACTCTGGTCTTTTTTCTCCTTTTTGCTTCCGGCTCACCATGTGGTCTCACTGTCATGGGTCAAAGCAACAGACAAACTTTCCAAAACTTCCAGCCCAAATAAACCCTTCTACTTCATACATTTTTTTGTCTTATGAATCCATTACAGTAATGGAAAACTGGCCATCATGATGACAGTTGCACACTCAGGAAGTCAGCAGGGTTCAGTGCAGACTCGCAGAGGAACAGCCCATTGGCACCCATGATTTTACCTGTACCCATTCAATCACACAGCAGAGCACAGGGAAATTTCAAAGACTTTCCTGTGGGTTTCAGGAAGAGATGGATGTAAAGGTTTCTATAGTCTTTCTCTAAAACTTTGATGATGGTTTTCCATAACACATTTTAATTTCCCTTCTAAATCCAAAGCTTTCTTCCCCAACTATCTCTTATTTATGAGAACAATGGGATATTCCTCCTGTTGCCTTTCATGACTGAAGAATGTGCCCCTGGCAATATAATGCTATCTCTCCCTGTCATTTATCAAGCCTATTCTTGAGGAAGGGGGACAGATAACCTGCCAGTGTTTCTATTAAGAACTTAAACATAGTTGAAAATTGGGGCATGCATGTCCCCTGAGCTCTCTGCCTGCAGAAGCCCATGGGTATAGTCTGCTCACCTGACTCCTTGTGATCAGAGTCCTGGCCTCACTCTGCCTAAAGTATTTTTCCAAGTGAGCTAGAAGCATGTCTTATTTACTTATCAGCAAATTTGATTGACATCCTGGGTAAAATGAAAGACTCTACCATCAGCGGTGGGGGTCATAGAAGGAACCAGAAGACCTGAGAATGCACACACTGTTTTTGGTCCATTAGAAATGGGGAGATGGGCGTGTCACCACCTACACTCTGCATAGCTTCCACTGCTGAGCTGATGCTGAGTCTCTCCTGGCTACAAAGATGGCAGAAACAGTTCTAATGCAAGCAAGAGAGTGAGACCCACAGAGGGGGAGCATTGCAGTACTCAGGCACATTTGTGGGTGCTTTATGTAGACCCTGCAGCCCTACTAAGTGTGCTCACCTCACCTCACGCCCTGCCAGACATACAGCAGAACTTTGGACACACCTCTCTTCAAGCTCTGCAAGCCTACCCCCAGTGTGTGGGGTATGAAATGTAGATGCTGATTCCCACGAAGCTCTGGACCGACTACGGAAATGAAGCTACCACAGACACAGCATCGAGAAGCCAGAAGGATATGGGATGCTAAGGTTGTGTGAAAGATGAGTTATAGATACAGTGATAGTGATCTGACAGAGCCTCCTGTGTAGAGAGGGGTATAGGAGACTCAGAGAACACAGAGCAGGACTGAGAAGGGGAGTGGTGGCAGTAACATGGGTCACAATGTTAAAAAAATAAAACTGATAGAAACTTCTAGGACATAAATCTGCCCTAGACAGGCAAGGCAGAGGAAAAGAGAAGGTACATCCATTTTCAAGCCTTCACAGGTGCCTCTGACTCAAAGTCAATAATTGTTCAAGGACGAAGTCTGTGATGAATGTTCAGAAGATGACCCACATCTCCAGACAAGACAAACAGTGCTAGGAATACCAGCAAATGGCCCCAGGGTCATGTGAGAATAAGACCTTCTCTGGAGGGCAAGTTGGAGGGTTCAAATCCCCAACTTTCCCACCTTCTTTATGGTATTGCTCTGCTCGGAGGAAGTGTGGAGTGGTCAGGTTAGGAGTGACTGCCTCTGTACACTGACCCACAGGGACACATATCATTTCACGGAGCTGCTGCACCCTGTACTCTCTGACTTCGTTACCAACTGGCAGGAAATGGGTTTCTAGACTTATGAAACCTCTCCTCTATATGCCAAAGACCAATATTTGCATCCTCACCAAGGTTGGTTTGAATGTCTCTAAAGCCAAGACAGTATTAACCAGAGCCCTTGAAACAAACATGGAACCAGCCCTTCACACCCAGTGTCCTACGTATCTTGTGCTGCACCAAAATCCACAAATGGCAAACCAGACAGGAAAGGCAGCTTAATTCTCATCGGGAATCTCTTGGAAACACTGAGGGAGAGCCCGCAGCTATGGCTCAGAAGGTCTCCAGAGGACCTCAGCTCAGTTCCCAGGACCCACATAGGCTACTCATAACTGTCTATAACTCCAGTTCCACAGGATCTAACCTCCTCGTCTGGCCTCCTCAGGAAGCTGCATACACATGCAACATACATTTGCACAAGCTCATACATATATGTAAATAAAAACAAGGTTTTTGAAAAAGAAAACACTTGAGAAGTCTGTGATTCATGACAGTATTTCTCAAAAAATCTCTTCATTTATCACATCCACAGTGGCTACCCAATTCTAGCACCTTTCCCCCTAGTCTTCCTCAAATTTTAAGAAATAAACTCATCAAGTCTTCCTCTCTCCTCCTCCTGCTTTGCTTTCATTCCGGCTGTTGCTCTGCTCCCAGCTACCAAGCCCTGCCCTCCCAGTTGCTGGTCACACCCATTTACCAAGGCCAGGAATCGAAGTGAGAGGGGTTATGGCTGCAGCAAAGAAGGCAGGGGCCGAGCACCTGGGTTTGGATCTAAATTACCTCGCTATACCACCAAGAGATTTCTTATTTTCTTGCTAGGTAAAACAGGGCAGCAGCACAGCAGTGCGAAGTTATTCAACCTTGTTAGTAGAATCATTTCATTTCAGGCCTGACACATAACCTTCCTTTTTTTTGGGGGGGGGGCGGGATTTGAGACAGGGTTTCGCTGTGTAGTTTTGGTACCTATCCTAGATCTCGCTCTGTAGAGCAGGCTGGCCTTGAACTCACAGAGATCCACCTGACTCTGCCTTCCAAGTGCTGGGATTAAAAGTATGTGCCTCCACCACCCAGCAACACATATCCTTAAGATACCTTGGCCATTATGTAAAGCTGGATCTGCCAGCTACACGGTGCTTTAACAATTTCCCAAATCTGGATGCCAGACTCTTCACTTTGACCTGGAAAGCTTATTTTGAAACAGATTCCTGGCTTCTCTATAGATCTGATGACTCCAAATACAGGGGACATAGTCCAGAAATCCGTGTTTTAAAGCTTAGCAGAGAGTTTAGACAATAGTAATGTTTGGCATGCCCTTCTCATGTAGTACATACAAGTCTGAATTGGTTTTCTCTGTATATAAGCTTTGAATTGGTAATGTGGAAACCTAAGAGTCCATTCAGCTGACCTTTAGTGACGGGCAAAAGGCAAACAAAATACATGGGCCCAGAGAATAAGTGTAGGCATCAAAAGGTCTAAAATCATTTATTTCACACAGCTCACCCATACATCAATATCATCTCCCATAAAATGTTAATGGCAATCTAACATATTAACAGTAAACAAACATATTTTGTTTATTACTGTGCCTCAAAAGAAATGCTACCGGTTCTAACTAAATGTCTGTTTTTATGTTCTGTCATTTCCAGGCATGAAAGTAACTCAAACAAATCCTAAGGCATACGGAAATGGTCCTCGCTCTTCTAGACTCCACAGCATTGGAAATGAAGCTGAGCAGACTTTATTACATCCCACAATTCTGCAGCTTTTTGCAAAGCATTTTATTGCACTAGTGGAAGCCACTAAGGTTATGTTTCAATCACAATGACTGACAGGCTAACTTCACAAACAGTAGCATAGACTGCCTGCCACAGTTTCTCAGTTATGTACTTAGAATAGGACCTTTTCCAAAACTGTCCCTTAGCCTGACTGAAAATAAAGTGATAGCTAAAATATTTACCTGGTGTTGCTGGCTGACTTAAAAATTGATATTTTTGAGAACTCCAAAAGGCCTAAATGAAGAAGTTGCTCTTTTGGAATGAGTATGTTTCTTGTGAGCCAAAAGTTGGTTATAGTAGAGATGTGATTCAGAGAATTGCATTGGCTGGGTAAGGTAATAGCACAGAAACCATTCCTTGGTCAGATTCTCCTCCTGCTGTCAGGACACAAATGCAAAGTGGAAGAGTTCAAGATGGCCCAGGTCACTACGGAAAACAAGCAAGTACAATGTGCTGCTCATCTATCTTGCATTGTTTTGTGGTTTTGAAATTTTTCTTTCTTTCTTTCTTTCTTTCTTTCTTTCTTTCTTTCTTTCTTTCTTTCTTTCTTTCTTTCTTTCTTTCTTTATCTATCTATCTATCTATCTATCATCTATCTATCTATCATCTATCTATTATCATCTATCTATCATGTGTAGTTGGTTGTTTTTACTCTTTTGGCTCGTTGGGGGCAGGAGCACCACCCAGCTCCCAAATAAATCACATGGAATCTTATTCTAAATGCCCGGCCTTAGCTTGGCTTATTTCTAGCCAGCTTTTCTTAAATTATCTCATCTACCTTTTGCCTCTGGGCTTTTATCTTTATCCTGTATACCTTTCTTTACTTATTATTCAATGGCTTACTGTGTAGCTCAAAGGCTGGCCCCTGGAGGAGTCCTTTTCTCTCCCTTCTTTTCTCACTCCTAGATCTTTTGCTTTCTGATCCCTTTTTTTCTTCTTCTGTATATTCTCTGCCTGCCATCCCTGGCGATCCTTTATCTTGCCTTGCTATTGGCCATTCAGCTCTTAATTAGATCAATCTTTTCCTGTTTTAGACAGGCAAAGTAACACAGCTTCACAGAGTTAAACAAATGCAACATAAATGAATGCAATACATCTTTGCATTATTAAAACAAATGTTCCACAGCACAAACAAATGTAACACATCTCAAAGTAATATTCCACAACAATCATGTGTGTGTGTGTGTGTGTGTGTGTGTGTGTGTGTGTGTGTGTGTGGTGTGCCTACTTGCCTCAGTATACTTGTGGAGGTCAGAGCACAATTTTCAGGAACTGGCTCTCTCCTTCTACTTTGTGGGTCTTGGGGATGAAACTTTGGTGGTCAGGATTAGCAGCAAGCACTTTTATCTGATGAGGCATCTTACAAGCTCTCCATCATGTTTTTTTTTTTTTTTTAAAGATTTATTTATTTATTATGTATACAGTGTTCTGTCTGCGTATACACCTGCATGTCAGAAGAGGGCATCAGATCTCATTATGGATGGTTGTGAGCCACCATGTGGTTGCTGGGAATTGAACTCATGACCTCTGAGCCATCTCTCCAGCCCCCATCATGGTTTTTGAGACAGGGCATCTCCTGGAACCTGGGCCTCACTGATTATGTTAGGCAGGGCAGTCAACAAAACCCAGGGATCCAGCCATCTCTAACTCTCCAAATACTTGTGTTATAGGCATGGATTATAATGCCCTGCTTTTTGCATGGATACTGAGGTCAAACTCAGGTCCTCATGCTTGTGTGGCAGGTACTTTACTGATGGAGCTATCTCTCATCCCCACACAGAGTGCTGGGAATATAAGGGAAAGGAACAGAGAAAGTACTCAGTACCTGAGTACTTTTAGGAATTGTACCCTTCCCATCTTGCTAATTTCTTTAAGGAGGGAAATATGAAACTGGGTCTCTGCTCTGAAATGTTAGAGAAGGGAGTTAGAGTTTGCACAGGTAAATGGTAGCGTGGAAACAAATGTCTGAAAAGAGCATTTTTCTTTTCAACACAAGTCCTCTTTGAGAATTTTCTTTGGCTTATTGGCCACTCCCAGCCTGACACCATCATCAACATACAGTGACTTGGTATCCTGTGACTGCAGAACCTAGGTGGCTTAGATTATTCCCTGACACATTAGTCCCGAATCTGGCTGTAGGTAAAGTCTCCTTCTGCTGCTGTTTGTACACCGCCAGTCCTCTCACATTTCTTCTCTTCTCCCCCTGCAGGGGCATGTCTTAGGATACCTGTTTTGGACTTGCAGCCACTTGGATATTCCAGTGCCATCATAAGAACACTTTCGCTTACTTCCATCTATAAAGTCCTTGTCCCACGTAAGGGTACATTCACTTATTCCAGGGATCTGAAGGGTTTCTCATTTAAATCGCGCTATTCAATCTTCTACTTAGGGTATCTGGTTCTGTCTGATCTTGTGTAATGTTTCTGATCCTTTTTTTTTTTTTTTTTGGTTTTTCGAGACAGGGTTTCTCTGCGTAGCTTTGCACCTTTCCTGGAACTCACTTGGTAGCCCAGGCTGGCCTCGAACTCACAGAGATCAGCCTGGCTCTGCCTCCCGAGTGCTGGGATTAAAGGTGTGCGCCACCACCACCCGGCTATGTTTCTGATCTTGAATATGACTCAATGCTTCTTGTTTGAAATCTTGCTCTATATCTTTACCAAAGCAGTCACTGGCCGGGACTGACAGTGCCTTTTGACTGAGAAGCTCTTCAGTCCTCAAGCCTGGACTTTATAGCTCTTTTCTTCGATGGAAGTTAGAAGCTCTGTGATCTGAACAGGGTGTGCCAAGTAGATACAATGCTGAGGAACAAGAGGAAATGGAGAACATACTCAGAAAACCCCCAGGTGGAGGTTTGCTGATGGGTCAAACAAAAACCCTAAAAGCGGTCATTCCTCTATCATGGAGCTCAAATGCAATGCGTCACTCTCTGGTTTTTGTAGCAAAAGGACTTGAAAGGCTGTTCTTGCCTCTGCAGTTAACTCTGTTCTGCACCCACTGGCTCTGACGCACTGGTGAATAATCATGTAGTCACAAGGAACAATTAGCTGAGTCATGCTGCAAGTCACGGTTTGGTTTTCCATGTTGTCTATGCTATCAAAACCCTGCAAAGTTCCTACTTTGTTCCTGCCTCTTTCTTCATGGGTACCCTCACCTCAGTCTTTGCTGAACACTGGCCCCATTGTGAAATGTGTTTCTATTCTCCCAAAATCCATTCATTGACACAGTGTGATAGGATGAGGCAGAGTCAGGGCCCTTGGGAAGTGTTAGATCATGAGAACACAATCTCTTATAAAGAATACCTATACATCTGCCTGCCCTCTTCACACCCTGTGAGCACTCAGTACCATCTATGAAACAAAAGTGGGACCTCACTGAACATGCAATCTTTGAGTACCTGTATCTTGGACTTCATGCCTCCAGAACTCTGAGAAAGGAATGCCTATTGTTTAGAAGCTATCTTGTCAGCTGTGTTTTGTTCCAGGTGGTGTCAAGAGACTCTGGTTTACTTTGAACTGCAAAGATAAGGCAGTTGGGAAGAGCAGGCCTTGTTTCAGTAAGACTGTTGATACTGCACTAGGTGTTTGGGAAATAGTTTGCAACCTGTTATTGTCCATTACGTCATACCTTCCTCCATGTCATATCATACATGCTGCTTTCAGAACATCCTTGTGACAGGCATTATGCCAGATACTGTCAAAACGTCAGTTCAAACAAGCTTCACCAAACCAATCTTCCTTTCTCTTTTCTTTAAATGGATTCAGCATCTACCATATGCCGCAAACTAGGAGATGTGTGGCATTCAGAGGTTGGCAAACCTATCCACAAGAACCAAATATCCTCTTTTTATAGACAAGGAGGTTGAGACTTAGAGAGGTTGTGGCTTGCTTTAAGCTATGTGATAAGAATGCATGGTCCTCTTGAGAAGCTGCCTGTATTCCTCTAAGCTGAGCTGTTTCTCAAAATGGGGGGAAAGGACACACTTGTATGTGTCCCATGGGAGAATGTTTCACATTTCCCCATTGACCAGGCTCAATAGCACCCCTACATTCTTATTTAGAAGTTAATTCAATTTGGGCTGCTAAAGTTTAGTCTTCATCAGTACAATGTGCATTTACTAAGTACTGTTGCTGGAGGGCTTCTTTCCAGGTTCCACCAAGCCCCGCAGTCCCACAATCCACATATAAAATAATCACTCAGACGCTTATATTACTTATAAACCGTATGGCCGTGGCAGGCTTCTTGCTAACTGTTTTTATATCTTAAATTAACCCATTTTTATAAATCTATACCTTGCCACATGGCTGGTGGCTTACTGGCGTCTTTACATGCTGCTTGTCATGGTGGTGGCTGCAATGTCTCTCCTCCTTCCTGTTTCCCCAATTCTCCTCTCTCCTTGTCCTGCCTATACTTCCTGCCTGGTCACTGGCCATCAGTGTTTTATTTATATAGAGTGATATCCACAGCACTGAAGACTAGCAGTTATAGTTACAACTTAGTATATATAATATCTTAGATAGAACATATTAAGTATTATATTCAGGTTCTTTAGGATAGGACACTTTTTGGAATGATCTTTATAACATGCCATTTACCTATGCTCTATACTTCTCTGGATTTTAGTATGTGTTTCTTGCTTGATATTGTTTGCATTGGTTGTAGTTACATCTTATCTAGGTCATTATCCCTCATTATTCCTGGACAATATTTGATAACCATTCCTTTGTATATAGTCTTGTATTAGTTTAGAACCTTCTTATTTAGACAAAAAGGGGGAGATGTAGTGAGTAGCCATTCCAGCTTGCATCTGGAAGTTCCAACCCCCATTGAGACTCTGGCAACTGTCATGTCTACGAGGCAGGGCCAGAGGAGGCGCCTGGAGACCCGAGAGCTGGATGGGCGAGGGCTCTCTCAGTGCCAGGACGCTGAACATGGGTATTCTTTATAAGAGATTGTGTTCTCATGATCTAACACTTCCCAAGGGCCCTGACTCTGCCTCATCCTATCACACTGTGTCAATGAATGGATTTCGGGAGAATAGAAACACATTTCACAATGGGGCCAGTGTTCAGCAAAGACTGAGGTGAGGGTACCCATGAAGAAAGAGGCAGGAACAAAGTAGGAACTTTGCAGGGTTTTGATAGCACAGACAACATGGAAAACCAAACCGTGACTTGCAGCATGACTCAGCTAATTGTTCCTTGTGACTACATGATTATTCACTGGTGCGTCAGAGCCAGTGGGTGCAGAACAGAGTTAACTGCAGAGGCAAGAACAGCCTTTCAAGTCCTTTTGCTACAAAAACCAGAGAGTGACGCATTGCATTTGAGCTCCATGATAGAGGTGGACCGAGCAGAGCTCCAGAGAACACCACTGGACTGCAATACACCTTCCCCAGACCCTGCGACCTATCTATTCCTTAATTTGTGAGTTATGCCATTAAATAAATATCCTATTAACTATGTGGAATGGCCATAATAATTTCACCAATAAAGTACCGTCTGCATGCCTTTCTTCTGGGAATCTTCTGAGAATTATTGGGGCTGTCCTGGACTGCTCCCCTGTTTTCCTACAGGCTTTTCACATTACAATGGCATTCAGAGAACTCTGAGCACTCAGTGTCTTTATGATTTTCCTTCCAGCCTCCTTTTTGTCTTGTTCCCCCTCTTTGCTCATGTTCTTCTCTTTGCCAGAAGCTAGACCACAAAAACGAGTTTGTAAGCTTGAGAGTCATTGTAAAAGCTGTGGTTCTCATACTTCAGCCTCCGTCTGTATCTCCAAAGGTACATGTCGGAACTGAGGCTGGGGTTGTGGGGATGACTGGTCAAGTGTTAGAGTTTGATCCCAATCCACATTAAAAAGCCAGATATGTTAGCACCCACTTGTAAGCCCACACTGCGGAAACAGAGACCAGCAGATCCCTGGGACTCACTAGTCAGACAGATAGGCCTCATTAGCAAGCCCCTGGTTCCATTGAAAGACCCTGTCTTATA
Organism: Peromyscus leucopus; assembly: GCF_004664715.2. Classification (NCBI taxonomy): domain Eukaryota; kingdom Metazoa; phylum Chordata; class Mammalia; order Rodentia; family Cricetidae; genus Peromyscus; species Peromyscus leucopus. The sequence continues at coordinate 87,171,008 of NC_051070.1, read as the reverse complement.
AAATAAGGTGGATTTTAAGAGGGCTAATCTTGGTTGTGGACTTGACATAACTGGGAAGAGAGGACTTCAATTTAAGACATGCCTCCATCAGATACATCAGGGCATATTTGTGGGCATTTTCTTGATTGGGAATTGATATAGGAGGGCCCAGCCCACTGTAGATAGTACCATCCCTAGGTAGATGGGCCTGAGCTGCACAAGAAAGGTGGCTGAACATGAGCCTGGGAGCAAGACAGTAAGCAGTGCTCCATTTTCTCTGTTTCAATTTCTACTTCAAGGTCCTGCTTTGAGTTCCTGCCTTGCCTTCTATCGATGATAAATCATGACCTGGAAATGTAAGACAACATAAACTCTTTCATCCCCAGGGTGCTTTTATCACAGCAACAGAAAGCAAACTAACATAGATGCCACAAAGCACACCACCTGATATTGACCCTATCAAACAAACACAACCCTGGGAGCAAGCCGATCCCTTCAGCTTTCTGTGCACAGTTCCAGGCCAGAGATAGCCACGCCTCTTTTTAATGTTGATTCTGGTAGGTTAGAACCCATATTTTGAAAGCCAGTATAAATGCATTCCTGCCACCACTAAAACAAGTAGAACCTTCTCAGTGGAGGATTCAGGTCCAGCATTTAACATTTACTCTGGAGAAAATGAGCTGCAAGTTAAATCCACTCAGGCCAGTGGACTATCTCCAGCAGAGTTTTAGAGTTATTTAACACCATAGAAGTCTTCTTGTCTTGACTAATTAAGTGATTAGCTTAGATTGATAGAAGATGAACAAGAAAGGAAAGTGAGACAGCTATAGTTCACTACCAGCTTTTAAAAAATAGTGGTGACTTCAGCCACAACAAGAACATTGGTTAAAACCAGACCTAACTGCTGAAGACTTCTGTATGTCAATTGTAAGGGAAAAGGTGTTTGCCTGTGCTGTTAATGGAGTATGTTATTCAAAATAACTTTTATGTATGGCCTGCTTCAATGGGCTTGACTGGACTCAGAAACCCATCATAAGTTCGGGAGCAATTCTGAGCAAATGTCATTCAAGTTTGTTCTAACAGCTGTAGCCAACAAGCATCCATAGTGAATCCAGGCCTGGACAGAGGCAGGAATGAGTTTCTGTATATAAACTCCTATCTGATGGGGCTTCCATCCAAAGTGAAGTACAGCACACAGGTCACAGATCCACAACTCAGGAGAGAGATCAGAGAATGGCTAGGAGTTCAAATTTATGGCTCATGTGCCATGTCCATTTAACCTTTCAAATCAGCTAGGACCAGCCACACTCTACAAGGAAAATGAGATTCAGGGGTTCCCCAGAGGATAGTGATGGTGGTGATGCTGGAAATAACAATAGCATTTAATGCTCATTAAGCGTTTATTATGAATTATATTTGCAGCATTTCCCTCCATGTCCTCTGTATTATTACAGTCCTAAAGGTTCTAATATTAGCCCATTTTACAGATAGGAAAATTACAACACTAAGGATGTACTGGCTGATGGTGAAACCTAGTTGAGAGAAGTTGGAGCTTGGATTTGAGGCAAAATATTGTAGATTCAGAATCCACAAGCCATCCCAGACTGACTGAGATCTAAAGCCCATCTCGCTGCCTCCTACCCTCCTTCTCCTGGGGAATGAAGAGGTGGGCCCCTTTCACACAAAACTGCAGTCCAAAGTTCCTTAGCACTCTGCAGAGCTGGGCTTTGTATAGCAGCACTGACTCACTAGCCAACATGCCCAGCCATCTGGCTTCATGAGAAGGTGGAGCCACATTGGAAGTGAGCCCCAAAGAAATATCTGTGAATGCCCTGTGGGGTCCCTCCCCACATTTCTGTTCCTCCAACATTCTCCACAGTTCACATTTATGTCCCAACTATGTCACACCTCTGCTGTTTACTTACTGTTTCTCTCTTACACACTTCTCATTCTTAACCTCCATTTTCTCAGTGGAAAGGGAAGTTTCAGTTACCACAGCAAATGGAAAGGTAGAATGCCTTGCCATAAATGGAAGCTAACAATGAGAGTGAGTCCCATGCAATACTGAAAATAGAACTTACAAATTCTATGGGGGACTGTTGCCCACTGAGAGGCCTGCTCAGCAGCCTGTCTTCTCACTTTATTATAAAAAGACATTAGCAAGTGTTAGAGAGGTGTTAAAATGCCCCCTACCTGCACAGCCCTGCTCCTTAAGGGCTGAGGAGCTGAAGGAGGGAATAGTTCCTCAGCTTGTCATCCAACAGGCTTTAACATGTTTTGTTCCCAGGACCTTGTGAAATCCACTGTCCTCCCCATCCCTGAAGAGCTGTGCCTCCCACTGGGACTAACACAGACCAGACTTGTGGGCTGTCATGACCCGCAAGGTCCTGGAACCTTGGTGAGCTGCCTCGTGTACTCCCCATGAAACAGTCGGATCTGGGAAGAAGAAATGGTGTGACGTTCAGGTGCCTCCTCAGGGAAGTAGACTAGAATTGAGGCAAGAGTGGTTACAGTATCAGAGCAGCTTCCCAGTCCACCTGATCAGCCTGAACAGAAAGGCCCCTGAAAGCACCTTCCTCCAGACCCGGTCATTTTGTTGCAAAAATAAACAAGTAGGGAGAAGCAACTGGAATGTTTGTGTTTCACTGGGAGGGATGACCTAAGTTCAAGAGGGAAATGTCTATATCTGCATCTCCTACCTATACCCAGGAAAGAAAGAAAGGGGGAGGAAGTGAAGGAAAGGGGAATAAGAAAGAGGAATTCAGCAAAAGGGCATGGAAATATATCCCACCCCCACATCCTGGAATGCTGAAATGTTCATAGCCTTAAACAGTACCCCCAGTACTCCAAGAAAATCACTGCACCCCCCTCTTCTCATACTTCTCCACCATTCCCCTTTCCTAACTTGGGCATGGCCCTTTTGTGGTAATATAAACTGTGTCCACCGTAAGTAATAAGTTTTAAAAACTTGTCACACAGTCATTTCAAATGGGAACAATGTCAAACCTATCAGAGCTATCTTTCCAAAAAGCACAAGAAGCACACAGACTCTACCACTGATAAGGATCCGCACAAATGATGAGGCAGCACTGGAGGCTGGACAGGCACGAGAGCCTGCTTCCATCAACCACACGTCCACTTACAGGGGTGCTCATCTTACAGATGGGCACCATCTTACAGATGGGCACCTTGACGTGGGAGCGCATCAGTGCTCAGTGACTTGACCAAGGTTATAGAACTAGTGTTAGCTTTCAGACCCGCCTCTTGGGGACCCACTCAGTGTCCAGACTCATCTCATATAAAGTCCTCTTTAAGAGAAAATCCCTCCCCCTTCTCTCTTTTCTTCCTCCTCTGTCTTGCTATGAGGTAGCACACACTTCCTCTCTTCCTTTCTTCCCTTTTCCCTTCCCCCAATAAAACTTAGCATGTGAATGTCATGTCTGCATTGTGTGAGTAACTTTCCACCATGCCACACTGCCCACCGCATGTGCATGAAGTGCCTCACCTGTGGTGGGGCACCCTGTCCCAAACCCGCCAAGGCCTCTTGAGCCCCGTTTTACAAATCCAGAATGTGCCAGAGCCAGACATGTTCCCACGTCTGTCTTGCACCAAAGGTCACAGTCCTAACTACCAAGCTCTGCTAAGCTGCTGATGGAAATGAACCAAGTATTCATCACTTTTTTTTTTATAATTACACATAGTTAATTCTGTATAATTAAGGCCAACAGAGACACTAATAAAAGCCAAACCTTTCTCCTAGGCTCTAAGAGCCTCATGGCCTCCTTATATTAAAATTTTATTTCTTCTCCTTGTGCACACCACTGACCAAGTGCTCATAAGATCAACCAGCTCAGGGCTGGGGAGATGACTCACTTTACATGCAAGCATGAGAACCCACAGGAAGCCAGGCATGGTAGCACACACACACAGCTGGGAAGCTGAGGCAAGAGAATCCCTGTAAGCTCATAGGCCAACTAACCTGGAATGTGTAGAGATGGAGAACAAAGAGATAGCAGAGGTAGTCCTCTGCTCTCTACATGTGCTGTAGCACATGCGCACACATATATCATACATATCAGCATCATCAGGAGTGACCAATTCACTAAATGCTTCAGAACAATGGACTCAGCAAAGTGGTTATGGTTATTGACCCTTAAATCCCAAATGGTCTGGCATTGACAATGCTTGGAATGCTTGGCCATGGGGGTTGAGAATTCTAGGCCATCCTGGTCTATACAGTGAGATTCTTCACACACACACACACACACACACACACACACACACACACACACACACACACGTAAACAAGGCTATACAACTAAAAAAGGCACACTAATCTGCAGGATGGAAAAATACTTGCAATATACTCACCTGTAAAGGGGTTGGTTGGGTTCCAGAATACATAATACATACATACATACATACATACTACATAATACATACACAAATCCAAGCATCCTATAAAAACACACAAAAAAATCATCCAATTAAAAAGGCAATAGATATGATTTCAAAGGAAGACAGAGAAATGGACAGCAGGCACTCTAAAACCACACACAACACCCTCAGGCAACTGCGACTCGGAATCACAGAGTTAACAACTCACCCCAGTGAGCATGACTAATGTCAAAAGGGCAAAAGTTAGCACAGGCTGGGCAGGGTGTGGGGAAGAGGGCCTCAGAGATACAGATTAGCCGGATCATTCTGGAGAGCAGCGTGGCAGTCCATCAGATGACTTAGAACTATCATGACATCTAAATATCCAGCTACTGTCTGCTCAACAGATGTCTTCATCCCCATGTTTATTTCAGTATTATTCATACACACTAAGAAATGGAAATGAAGAAAGTGCCTGTCAACTCATAAGTGAATGAAGAGAATGTGGTATACACACAACGGAATATCATTTGATCATGAAAAATGGCATCTTGTCATTTGAAATAACATGGACATATGTAATGATGTTGCATAAGTCAGGCACAGAAGGACAAGCTCCCTCAGACCTTACTCAGATGTGGAATTTTTTCAAAGTTGATCTAACAGAAGTAGAATGGCAGTTGCTATAGGCCAATGAAGAACCTGCCTGACTCCATTTTGAAGGCAGGAGCCATTACGCTGTATTGTTAAAAATAAGTTTCCATTTTCTGTAAGAGCTGAGTTGCTGTTTTTAAGTATGTTTCCTGGAGTCTGACCTTCCCTGACCCATGACCTTGACTTATTCTTGAGAACATCCTGACCCTTGTAACCCCCCTTGGCCCTCCCTGAGCCTCCCTCCTATCATGGAGACCACATGATGTTTTTGTCTGCATTTCCTTTTGGCCCATTGTGTCTCTTTTGTAAACCTACTTTGCAACTGCTCATGACTTCACTCCAGAAAAGGAGTCCAAGAGATGGATTTGAGGCTGTTCTCTTTAACCAGACTTAGGAGGCAGTCCCTGGCCAACTCTTGGGTGCACCCCAATAAAAATCAAGCTTGCTTCAAATTTGGCTCAAATTGTGGAGGTGGTGTTAGCATTGAGAACGCTGGAGGGGGCGCGAGAGGCTTCATCAACACATCAACATAGTTTGGTGCAGCAAGCTCTGTAACCATTGCACCATATGGTAACCACACCTACACTCGTGCTGAACCTTTCAAAAGGCTTCATCACAGTGTGATACCTCAGGAAAACCCCCCACTCTACCCCACTCTATCCCCTACAGACAAAGAGAAGCTTAAACCAGGATTCCTAAGTGTAGATAAAAACTTAGACCCGCTCCCCCCACCCCACCCCACCCGCCGCCCCCGGGCTGTATCTGCTACAGGGACTTTGGAAAACAGAGTCAGGATATTCTACTAAAAGACTAAAAAAGGGAGGCGGGTTAAAATAAATTATATGGTCTGTGCCTTTAAGAACTAGCCTCACAAAGAAAGGGGAGCACTCCTTCCAACCTCCCTGCTGTGAGAGATTTGGAAGAGCCTCCCTGGAGGCTTGTAAACTTAGAATGCACCTTACTTTTGCATTCTGTACCTAAAGTCTCCAGTGGTGGCTTTGGGGACACAATCTAGGCACAAGACCCTCACTCTATTGTCTCAAAAAAGGGGCCTTAGATATGGTGGTATTTTATTTGTACTGAAATGTGATTTCCATTGTATGTTAATAAATAAACTTGCCTGGGGGTCAGAGCTATTAGAGCAATAGCAAGAGCGTGGTGGTGGTGGTGGTAGTGGTGGCGCACACCTTTAATCCCAGCACTTGGTAAAAGAGCTAGGTAGATCTCTTTGTGTTCAGGGATACAGCCAGCATTGGAGACAATCGCCTTTAAGACCTGGAGTGCTGTACATACAGACAGTGACGAGGCAGTCATGTGTTTGGGTTTACAACCAATGAGAAGGCAGAACAGAAAGACTATTTAAAGACAGACACACAGGAAGTAACTCTCTTTCAGGGAAGCTAGGAGCACTGTAGGAGGTAAGATTTTAGCTCTGAGCTCTGACCTCTCAGCTTTGTCTTTTACATTGGTTCTGTGTTTCTTATTTTAATAAGACCGTTGGTTACATCTACACTTAGACAAAGATATCTCAATTCAGATAGACCCAGGCCAGTTTCAAGTCCCCAGAAATGATGGCGCCAGCCCCAGGAACTCTGATCAGAGTTTAGAAATCAGAGCAACAGATTTGATATACAGACCATCCCATAGCACTTCCCCTATTTTTTTTTTTTTTCAAAAAGGAAGGTTTTAACTTTTACACATCTCCAAAGCCAGCTTGGTATATTTGGGAATTTGGCGCGTAGCTTCTCTTACTACTTCCTGCTGGAGGGGGGCGCTGTATCTTGTGGGGACACAACGAAAATTTAAGGATCATGGAGTAGTCCATGAGGCTGTATCGTCTGAGCCAGTTGCCTTGAAATGATTCTGGATGTTGGATCATCTGGGCCATGGTATCATCGGAGACCTTTCAGGGGGTCTTGGCTGGTCAAACCTGATGTATCTTAATCTGGAACAAATCCATAGCCTCTGGCTTTCTGTGGAGACAAAAGCAGAGCATCCTTTCCAAAGCAACATATCTTTAGATCCAAATTTTGAAGTCAAAGTACCTTTAAAATATACATTTTGGCATAACTCAGCAGCTTTTGCAATCAAATGTTTTTCTTCAGTTATGAATATCAAAGAGAACATAATCCAGATTCTCTGTGTGATACAAATCTTTATGTGGCTTATTTTTTATATTACCTTGAGCCTATTGCTTTAAACTGCAGCCTTTTAAGCCTGAAATAGTGCCGTGGCTGCTGGCTCTGCCCACTTCAGCTTCCCAACATGGCGGTGGTACATTTTCTGCCAGCTCTGGGAGCCATCAATTCTCAGAAATAGTGAGTCTATGCTTCTATCAGGTAGCTCAGAAACCTCTTTTTGTTTTGTACTAACAAAGGCTAAATCCACCACACAGCTTAATGTGCCACTTGCAGAGGCCTCATTCCCGCCATACTGCAGGTTGAGCGCACACGCCAGGAACCGGCCATAGTAGCTCAAACATGCAGGCTGCCACTAACTTGAGAGAAACAACTAGGAACTGTTTTTAGCTCCATTTTAGAATCTCTTTAGTCAGGTTTTAGGTGGAAACTCTTGTCAACACGTTGGGCGCCATTTGTAGCTAGAGTTTTCCTGCCTTGCCCACAGTCAGGACAAATCTTTGTCACCCACCAGTCCCACAGCTGCTCAGACCCAACCAAGTAAACACAGAGACTTATATTGCTTACAAACTGTATGGCTGTGGCAGGCTTCTTGCTAACTGTTCTTATAGCTTAAATTAATCCATTTCCATAAGTCTATACCTTGCCACGTGGCTTGTGGCTTACCGGTGTCTTCACATGCGGCTTGTCATGGTGGCAGCTGGCAGTTTCTCTGACTCAGCCTTCTACTTCCCAGAATTCTTCTCTTCCTTGTCCCACCTATACTTCCTCCTGCCTGGCCAATGGCCAATCAGTGTTTTATTTATTGACCAATCAGAGCAACAGATTTGACATTCAGACCATCCCACAGCAGAACTCAAAAGAACAAAGCCAGGATATCTGATGGTAACCAATTAACCACGAGATGCCCCTCTCCAGAGATAACATGACCAGACCCCAGAGATGAGTTATAAAACTCCTGACAGGGCAAACAGATAAGATAGCTAGAATAAGATAAAGTCCAGGCCCTGGAAAAACTGGACCAATCAAGGATAGACCCATACTAACCCCCTCCCTTCTAAGAAATTTTATGGGTTTTGCCTATAAAAAATAACTTCCCCAAGAAAGAGTAACTCTTCCCTGCCTCACTTGAGATGGCTTGAGATGAGTTTCCTGTCATGACTTGTAGCAGAAGTAAACCTTGCTTTTGCATTCTGGTATGCTCGTCCTTGGTGGTCTCTCTGGGGGTTACTATTTGGGCACAACAACAGGTCACTGGTGATTATCTGAAGAAATAAATCTGTTCAGCCTGATTTCAGCATTATGTAATATATACGTGTATCAAATATTATGTTGCCTCATTAGTAAGTACAAATTGTGTGTTCAATGAAACTATAAAAATAAAGGAAAAAAATTTAAAAGGACAATAAATTCTAGTAGCTGATGGTGCATTAATTTAGGTGGTAAATTAAATATCTCCCAATCATCTTCTCTGTTAATAATTTATACCCACCACCAATGACATATTCATTGCCAATGAGAAAATTGCGAAGTAGAGATTATCTCGGTTACTCTTCTGGCTGCTGTGGCAAATGCCCGACAAAAGCAGATTACAGAAGGATTAGTCTATTGGGCTCACAGTTTCCAGTCTGTCATGGTGGGAAGGCCTGGCAGCAGGAGCGTGGGGCAGCTGCTCACAGTGCATCCACAGCCAGGAAGCCAAGAAATGAATGCTGGTCCTCAGCTCACTTCTTTTCACTCAGTTTAGAGCCCCACTCCATGGAATGGTGCTTCCCACATTCAGGGAGGTTCTTCCCACCTCAGTTAAGCCAATTGAAAAGTTTGTGTCCTAGGTGATTCCAGATCAAGTTGATGATCAAGATAAACCATCACAGAGGTGTCAAATCATTCAAGGTCATGCAGTTTGTAAGGAGAAGAGCATGACTGACAACCCAGAAATCTGTCAGCAGACTGCAGAGCTCACATAGGTGTTTGATGAAGCAGGAAGATGGAGATAGCCATGGACCTGAATGACAATGACTTAGGGAGGAACTGAGAGCTAGCACTAGAGCAAAGGCTGGGTAGGCTGGACTCCCTAAGAGCTCTTAGGCGTAGAAAAGCCCCCTCACAGACACACACCTTCTTATAGGATCCCAAGTATTCACCATGCACATCAGCTAGTCTATGGATGTAGCTTGAGAGGCTTAAAGGACAGGGAGGATCTAGCAGCCTAGATCTAGAATAACTGATCTTCAAATTCTTGATGTACCAACCCTATGCATCCATATATCCCAAGTCTAGTTTTGTGATTGTTGCTGAACAATCTATTGTTCAATTGTGCAGAAAGAGAAGCTGCTGTACCTCGGGGGTTCAGAGGAATTTGCTGAAGAAATACATAGTCCAAACTCTTCTCTAGGAATCTCTCCCTAAGGACATGAGAGAAAGCCCTGAAAGGTAGTGACAACCAGCCACTGGAAACTCTTCTGTGGCTTCTAGCAATCTCTAGTCAAAAAGCACTGCCTTAGATTTCTCCAAAAAGATATGATCTCAACCTTAGAGACATCTGCTTCCATAGAACCTTCCTTGGCCATCCATATCCAACTGAACCCCTATGTTATAATGTTTGTGCCTTCATTTTCCATCTATTCTATGAGTAAGACATAGGGATAGGATGGCAGATACATGTACACAAGGAGAAAGAAAATTTCCTTATACTATAACTTGACCTCCTGGACCCAGCTGTACCTGAGGCCCATAGACATCTACACTTAGCACAATGCTCTCTATGCTTTAATCTACCAAGGAAGTTATAGGAAAGCAAGTAATGAATCTTTGTTGGCATGCCCTGGTAAATGCACACACATACACCCATCGTCCTGTTCCAGGTGGGAAACTGAGTCAGGATCCCAGCCTGTCTGCCCTCCTGCATTCTCATTGCCACCATTAGCATAACTTCAACCCAAATGCTCTGGTTTAATTGTTCAGGGTGCTATGCCCTGGAGAGCCACACACAAATAGCTGATGATTGCCGTTCCTGTGGCTGCTCACAAAGGAAGTAAAGATATTAATGGAAATTGTCATGTCACCATCTCTGTGTTTCCAGGATCAGCAGCTGATTGACAGAAAAGGCAGCACAGAAGCCAGTTTGAAAGTGTCTCTCTGGCTCCTGTTTTCATGCCAGAGGCGAAGGAAGAGTAGAAGCATGTGAGTAGAGGCACATCCATGCCTTGTAGCCCTGTAGCTGCCCACTGCAGATGAGAACCGGCAATCCAGCAGGGGTCTCTTTACAAGTGTGAAACAGCAAGAGACTCTTTCCACCTCAAAAGAGCTTTTTTGCAAAGGTCTTGGTTCTCATTCTTTGTGCTCTAGTATTGGACCCCAAATTGCTTGAATTCACCTTGAAACCTCCAGGCTTTGACTTCTTAGTACAAGACATTCCTTTGGAGACAGAAATGTGATTTAAAAACTGGCTCTTGAACTCAGCTATTCCCTGCCAGGTTTGGAGCTCTTCGGCATTGTACTCATGCAGAAATTGATACTTGCTCCCTAGAGGCTAGACTACACTTTTGGGGACCATCTCCTAAAGCCTGAACCCACAGTCCAACAACTTCCTGGATACTGGAACCCTGATGTCAGGACTTAATACCTGTTCTCTTTTTTTATTTATTTTTTTTAATCTTTTTTCTTTACTTTTGTTTCTTTTTTTTTTCAACAACATTTGCTAATTTGGTGGATGAGGCATCCTAGCTCCCAGAAATTAGTGATTTCACCAAAATAGCACAGGAAATGAGTAGGACAACTGGACTGACTACCTCCCATGCCTTGTCCCAGTTTCTGCCATGAGTCCTATAAAACTTTCCCTAGACTAGCAGTTCAATGACCCTGTTTCTAGGGTCTCTTCCTGTTGAATGGGCACTCTGCTTCTTTTCTCATAAGTTAAGCTTTGATAAAGCCCTTTTCTGAATCCATCTTCCCATTACCCTGGAGTTTCATTCTTCACATTTACAACATGAGAATCCAGAGGCCACTGACTGGAAATTTTGTGTGCTCATGGTCATTCAGCACCCGAACCCACCTGAGGCAAGAAAGAAAGCATGTTAACCACAAAACACACCCCACCTTTCCTTACGGAGGACATTTTCTTTCATCCCTCCTTTCATCCCAAAGGTAGTAAAATGAAATAAAATACACAGAGGTCATTATCCCATTCATATATCTGAGATTTGTTGCAAAACCTCTCTTTACCACCACTGAGAACATAGAAAACAGGATCTTTAATGCAAAGGTGAAAGGTAAGTCTGTTTATTCTATATTTTAATGTTACCAGTGATGATTAAACTCAAATACTAAATGAGTAGAACTGGCTGAATGCATTTTGAATGCCAGCTTCATTTTCTTTAAACAGGAAGGCTGTTTTAAGAGAAACCATGGGGCTCCATTTGGCTTCATTTAAAGCTCACACAGGGGCTCTTTGTTATTATGCTAATAAATAACCACAACAACATATTTCTCTCTTTACACAAGCCAGGGGTTTCCACCTACTGAAACCATTTCCCATTAAGATGTCACAGACATAGTGCAGCACAGAGACATCCCATAACGACTGGAAGCAAACTCACCTTGTTGCTGTGTTTGCACCCTAACACCAACAGGTTCCTACACAAAAGACGAAATTCCTAGTCAAGAGGTGAAATTGTGGGCTCAATAATGACATGTTGGATGACTTACCTAACTTGCCTATACACTGCAGAAGCTTCTAGAACATATTAGTCTCTGAAATAATACAAATAATTAGCTATATTCCCCCAAGGCTCTCCATGATGAGGGCCTCAAAGCTCTAGAGGGGTCTGGGATAGCAGCCACCTTCTACGGCCTGGTGTCCGTGAGCCCAGGAAGCATTTGAACTGACTAGTTTCTGAACTTGTTCATCCAAAGTCAAAGTGAAGAAGAGGTGCCCACCTTCTCCCCTGCAAGGTCTGCTGGCCTGCTTAACTCACTGCCAAGTCAGAATGTAAATAAATAAATAGAAGAAATGCAAAGTCTCCTTCCACCAAGCCCCGCAGTCCCACAATCCACGTATAAAATAATCACTCAGATGCTTATATCACTTATAAACTGTATGGCCATGGCAGGCTTCTTGCTAACTGTTCTTATATCTTAAATTAACCCATTTCTATAAATCTATACCTTGCCACATGGCTGGTGGCTCACCGGCGTCTTTATATGCTGCTTGTCCTGGCGGTGGCTGCAGTGTCTCTCCTACTTCTTCCTGTTTCCCCAATTCTCCTCTCTCTTTGTCCCGTCTATACTTCCTGCCTGGTCACTGGCCATCAGTGTTTTATTTATATAGAGTGATATCCACTGCAATACCCTCCAACCCACACCAAGGAAGGTGAATTAGAAGCTAGGTTCAGATCAAACTTCTGATTACCTGTTCTATGCTGTCTGTGAGGTAACATCCTTAGGGTTAACACCACATCATTATCTACTTTTATTATAACTGCATGCTTAAGGGGAGCTCCCTCTCTCTCTCTCTCTTCCCCCCACCTTCTCCCTGTAGGTTCTCTTTTTGTTCCTTTACCCCCACCATAGGCCAGAGCACAGATGTTTCTGGCCTGGTGTTAGTAGCAGCCTCTCAATCTCCAGGCTCTAAGCTTGCTCTCTTATGACTCTCCTACATGTTACATTTTAGAAATGAAATGTCCTCCCCAGGGTCATGTGTGCAACAGTTGGTCCACACTTTGTGGCATTATTTAGGGAAGTGACAGAAACTTAAGTAGGCTGAACCTTGTTGGAGGAAGCAGGTCATAACTGCAAGGGTACCCTTGCAAGTCATGCCCAGTTCTTGGTCCCATTCTCTCTGTCTTTGCTTCTTGTCCATGATTAGGTGAGCAGCTCCATACATGGTCTCGATTCTCTGCATTACTGAGCTCAGAATCAATGGAGCAAGAAGTAATGGACTAAGACCTTGGAAATCATGAACCAAAAATGTCCTTTCTCCTTTTAAGTTGTTCTGTAAAGTATTTTGTCACATGGATGAAAAGTCTGACCCATGGGATGCCTGATCCATATTCTCACTAAAATGTGTCAGCCAGGGCTTCTCAATTCTCTACCTTAGACTTGGATGTTTTCCTACTGAATGAAGGCTAAAACCCAAATAGCAGTGCACAGCCACGTTTTCTAGGACCCAGCCCCTGCTCCTCTCACCCATCTCATTGTCCCTTTTATGTCTTTAAAGTCAAATAGAACAAGCTCTTCCCTGCCTTGCATTTGCCCTCACATTGCCATGTATTTCTGTCTGGGATGCTCCTTCCCTACTCCTTATCTTTGATGGTTTTCTATAAAGTTGACATCTCAACAAAACATGAACTCTTCTAGGAACATTTTACTCACAGTGGGGACAGAGCCTCTTATGCACATCATCCTCTCTCTGGTCACTTCACTTTTACTACACTCACAGCACACCATCTTTATTTCTTTATTGTTTCTCTCCACTGGAACATGAGCTCCCATGCATCAGATTTGAAATTCTTGTTTATTTTCTATCTTGGTAAGCAGGCACATAGGCCATATAGTATTTTTTTTCCACAGTACCATACTCACTGTCATACATAGGATAGGATGTAGACATATAGCACTGGATTTGACTGGGAAAGGCCCCAGAGTAATGTTTCTCCATGCAGACCTGTTCATTAGCATTGACTGATACAGCAATAAAGTGGGTGAGTCCCTGGTGAGGTAGGACATTGTATATCTCATTTTTCACTCACAAATCCTTAGCTATCCTTAGTGTAAGTGGCACATCAGAGAAGGAGGCTGATGAAAAAAGAGTGTGGGGGTATAAAAAGACATATTTGTGGGAAAGATGATTGTAATATGTCTGAGTCCTTATCCAAGGGAATGTCCAATGTGAATATCCAGATCAGTTTCTGTGGTGGTAATCTAATTGTACTGAAATATTATTTTGATTGTATGTTAATAAATAAAGTTGTCCGGGGGTCAGAGCTATTAGAGCCATAGCAAGAGTGTGGCGGTGGTGGCACACGCCTTTAATCCCATAAGATCTCTGTGTGTTCAGGGATATAGCCAGCATTGGAGACATATGCCTTTAAGACCTAGGGGGCTGTACATTCAGACAGTGACGAGGCAGTCATGTGTTTTGGTTTACAACCAATGAGAAGGCAGAACAACATACTATAAAAAAACGAACCGACAGGAAGTAGGTCTCTCTCTCGCGAAGCTGGGACAGCAGGAGGAAGGGTGAGATTTTAGCTCTGAGCTCTGACCTCTCGGCTTTCTCTTTTACATTGTTTCTGTGTTTCTTATTTAATAAGATGGTTGGTTACATCTATATCTGGCGCCCAACGTGACAAGAATCCATTAAAAACTGCTTGGCTTGGCGGCAGGTCCGCTTTCCCGCAAGGGCGGCAGGCGGCCCGCGGCGGCCGGCGGCGATCGGATTCTTAGTCTGAGCAGCGGCTTCTTAGCCTGGGTCTAGTTCTGCTTGACCTCAGGCTGGACTATCGGTGAGCTGCTTACTTAAATCCTGCTTGCTTAAAGCCGGTGCTACAAACAACTCAGAGTTGCCCTGCCGAACAGGGCCCTGCCTGTAAAGCCAACGCACGTGGTCGGAGCTTAAGGAAGCCAGACCCAAGCCTTGACTCGGCACAGGAGGGAACACTTGGCTGCATTTAAACTTTAGCCAGCTACGCTTTCTTGTTCTCTCTCTCTCTCTCTCTCTCTCTCTCTCTCTCTCTCTCTTTCTCTCTCTCTTTCTTTCTCTCTTTCTCTTTGGATTTACACCTGGGACACTAGGTGGCTGCTTTGAAAATCCCCTCGGATTTCTACTGTTCTACACAGATTTGGTAAGTCATAACATATCAGATATTTTAAAGGAAACTATCTAAAAGAGAATTTTTTTCCACATTAAAAAACAAATGGGTTTTATGTGTACATAGGAAGAAAATTGGTTTTTGTTGGAAATTTTAGGCAGTCTGACAATGGAACAACTATATAATATTAGTATTGGTGGAATTATGCACCTTATCACTATAATAATCCACATTTTAATATTTAAAAAGATAGTCAATTTAAGTGCCAGGATAACAGCTTTAGAAGAACTTGTTAAACCTGTAAAAATTCAGACAGAAGAAATTAACAGTGAAGTTGTTTCAAGTCAGGATCATAAGGTTGCAGAAAGAAAGCCTGTTTTCACACAGTCACCCTTAATTTATCCTGTAACTGTACAACAGATGCCTGATCAAATGGCTACACAAAATAATTGGGCTCCAATTGAAATGTTGGATTTAAAAAGGTTTAAGGAGGCAATAGTATCTTATGGCATGCATTCCCCATATGTAAAGCAAATGTTAAACTCTTGGTCAACATATAATAGGATTGTACCACAAGACTGGCGGGACCTTGCACAAGGTGTTCTGGAACCCAGCCAGAGACTTCAATTTCTGACTTGGTTTAAGGAGGAGGCTAAAAACATAGAAAAACAATGGAGGGATAAAGGAATACAAGTTTGCCAGGATCAGCTTATGGGCGAAGGCCAACATGCTTCAGCACAAACACAATGTTTATATGATGTCCAAACCCTAATTTTATGTCAAACGGCAGCCTTGAATGCATGGGACAGAGTTGAGGAACCAGGAAAAAAATCTGAGTCATTTACAAAGGTGATGCAAGGCCCAAAAGAGTCTTTTACAGATTTTTTACAAAGACTGGCTTCAGCAGTAAAGACAATGGTCTCGGATTCAGAAGCTAGTAAGGCAATAATTGAATCTTTGGCTTTTGAGAATGCGAATGCAGCATGCAAAAGAATAATCAGGCCATTAAGGCAAGATCTGCACCTATAGAAGATTGGATTAGAGAAACAATTAATGTTGAAGCTGATGAGCCTGATGATACATGGGTAGGAGAAGTAATTTCAAAAGGTTTGAGGAGTGTTAGATGTTTTGGATGTGGAAAGCAAGGACATTTGAAAAGGGACTGTAGACAGGTCATTCCCAGAAACAATGTTTCTTCAAGGAACAATGGCAACAGAATGCCCCTTTCTTCTGGAGTATGCAGAAGGTGTGGTAAGGGAAAACACTGGACCAACGAATGTAGATCAACAAAGGACAGACAGGGTAATCCTTTGCCTCAGTCTTCGGGAAACTCCCAGAGGGGCCTCAGGCAGGCCCCCAGTGCAAATCAAGTTCAAACCTTTCCTGCAGCCATAGAGGAAATGCCTGCTCTGGAGAGCGATTAAATAACCAAATGCCTATTGGAATAAATCATGCTGGTCAGGATGATGAAACAGAGAGAATAGAAAATTCAGGAGAAAACATAAAGAAAATTTTTTGGCAAACTTCTATTAATGAACAAAGACCAAAATTAGCAATAAAAATAAATGGTGTTTTGTTGTCTGGTCTGGTAGACACAGGTGCGGACGTTACCATAATTGCACCAGAATTTTGGCATCCAACTTGGCCTCTTCAGGAGGTAAACGTTCAACTGTTAGGAATTGGGACATTATCTCAGGTGAAACAGAGTGCAAGATGGCTCGAATGTATAGGTCCAGAAGGACAGAGAGGAAAATTAAAACCATATGTGGCTAACATAACTATGAACCTGTGGGGTCGAGACTTGTTGCAACAATGGAATACTCAGATTAACATCCCTCCAATCTCAGAAACAAATCATAAACTAGCACATGTTACTGAGAGAAATATTAGAAGATATTGTTCTAATGAGTGGTCACCAGCCATCCATATTATACAAGAACAGGGCACAATAACTGATGATCTTCCAAAGACACCAACAGCTCTACCTTTAAAATGGTTAACAGACAAGCCTGTATGGGTCCAGCAATGGCCTTTAACAACAGAGAAACTCCAGGCTTTAGAAGAGCTGGTAGAAGAACAGTTAAATGCTCAGCATATTGAAGAATCAACCAGCCCTTGGAATTCTCCTGTATTTGTTATTAAAAAGAAATCTGGTAAATGGAGAATGGTAAGAGACCTTAGAGCAATTAACAAAGTAATTCAGCCAATGGGCTCTCTACAATCTGGGATGCCTTTGCCTACTCTGTTACCAAAAGGATGGCCTCTCATAGTTATTGATTTAAAAGACTGTTTCTTTTCAATACCCTTACAAGAAAAAGACAAAGAAAGATTTGCTTTTACAGTGCCTACTTATAATAATTCTCAACCGGTTAAAAGATTTCAATGGAGGGTCCTCCCACAGGGAATGTTGAATAGCCCAACTCTGTGCCAATATTTTGTACAACAGCCATTGGAAGTGATACGTAAAACATTTCCTAAATCTATAATTTATCATTATATGGATGATATTTTACTAGCTGACTCAAATGCAGATACTTTAGAAATAATATTTGAAGAAGTAAAGAAAATTTTGCCTTGCTGGGGATTACAAATTGCTCCTGAAAAGATACAAAGAGGAGATTCTATTAATTATTTAGGATATAAAATAGAGCTACAAAAAATTAGACCCCAAAAGGTACAAATTCGGAGAGATAGACTACAGACTCTTAATGACTTTCAAAGATTATTTGGAGATATTTCTCATCTACGAACTATTGTTGGGGTAAAAAATGATGAACTGACTAATTTGTTCAGAACCTTAGAAGGTGACAAGGACTTAAATAGTCCAAGAGAATTATCACCTGAAGCTGAGAAAGAATTGGCCTTGGTAGAAAAGAAAGTGCATGAAGGACACGTGGATCGTATTGATCCAAAGGTGGATTGCATTTTGGTTATTTTACCTTCTAGGCGTTCTCCTACTGGCATATTAATGCAGAGGGAAGATATTATATTGGAATGGATATTTTTACCAAATAAATCAAATAAAAAATTAAAAACTTATGTGGAAAAAATCTCTGACTTGATTTACAAAGGAAAACTGAGACTTCGTCAATTAGCAGGCATAGACCCAGCAGAAATTGTCGTACCATTAACTAAGGAGGACATTGAAAAATTATGGACAGAAAGTGAACCTTGGCAAAGAGCTTGCAGTAATTTTTTGGGAGAAATTAACAGCAAATATCCCAAAAGCAATAGAATTGATCTTATAAAGAGAGCTCATTGGATCTTGCCTCGAATTGTACGGCAAAAACCCATATCTGGATTTCGTACATTTTATACAGATGCCAACAAAGAAGGAAAGGCAGGTTACAAATCAGAAAATTTAAGTAAAGTGGTTCAAAGTCCGTATAATTCAGTTCAAAAATCAGAATTGTATGCTATTCTATTGGTATTAATGGATTTTTCAGAACCTCTCAACATAGTAACTGACTCTCAGTATGCTGAAAGAGTGGTGTTACATATTGAGACTGCAGAATTTATCCCTGATGCTTCAGAATTAACTTCACTATTTATTCAATTACAAGATACAATCAGGAAAAGGAATCATCCTTTATATATAACTCACATTCGATCCCATACTGGTCTGCCAGGCCCTCTAGCACAAGGCAATGATGAGATTGATAAATTATTGATAGGAAATGTGCTGGAGGCCTCAGAATTTCATAAAAAACATCACGTTAATAGTAAAGGTTTAAAAAAGGATTTTTCCATAACCTGGCAACAAGCCAAAGAAATAGTAAAGAAATGTCCTACTTGTTCCTTCTACAATCAAACGCCATTACCAGCAGGATGTAACCCAAAGGGAACTCAGAGAAATGAAATCTGGCAGATGGACGTGTTTCACTTTGCAGAATTTGGAAAATTGAAATATGTACACCACACTATCGATACTTATTCAGGATTTCAATGGGCAACTGCTTTGAGTTCTGAAAAAGCTGATTCTGTAATCACTCATTTGCTAGAAGTTATGGCCATCATGGGTGTACCTGCACAAATCAAAACTGACAATGCTCCATCATATGTCTCTGTTAAAATGAAACAGTTTTTTGCTTATTACAATATAAAGCATATTACAGGCATACCACATAATCCTACAGGTCAAGCAGTTATAAAAAGATCAAACAGAACTCTAAAGGATATGCTAAATAAACAGAAATGGGTAACAAAAACCCCCAGAAATAGACTGCATAATGCTCTTCTAACTTTGAATTTTCTGAATGCCAATGAGAAAGGAACAACAGCTTCAGAGAGACATTGGATAATAGAAAAAACTACAGAATTAAATCAGCCTATATACTTTAAGGATGTGCTGACCTCAGAATGGAAACCAGGGTATGTATTACATTGGGGACGAGGTTTTCCTTTTGTTTTTACAGGAGAAGATAAGCTGTGGGTACCATCAAAATTGATAAAGGTTCGATTTGAACAAGAGAGACCTCTTAATTGAGGAGGTGATAGTTCATCAACCAGCATGAACATCCAATTTAAACTAACTTGTATCAATAACACATGCCTTTTCATTTAATCAGATAATAACTTGTCAAAAGGAAACATCCCCAAAATTAGTCTTGGGGAAAGGTTTTTGTTTTTGTCTTTTAGGAGAATGAAGGTTAAGGAATCTGAAGAACACTGGACAAATGAGACAACTGAAGAAAAGTGACAAATCATCTATCCCAAGAAACAGTGAAATGGTGTATGGGTATATATTATCTAAAAAAAATTTTATGTCTTCCTAAATGTTTGTTTCTGCTTTTCTCTAAAGATTTAACACTATTGGTCTTCTAACAGTCCCAGTTCAATTAAAATTTAAAGCTGACTTTGGAGTTGGAGAATGGCTCTCTCCTTCTTTAAAATCAAGCATGTTGTTAAAAGGTAAATGCAAACTCCCTGTATCATGCCAGAATAAGAGCCATCTTCTGCTATGGTACAGGACAAAAGCAAAATTAATTAAGGGACTATTCTATTACTAATCTCAACTCTTTGATTCTATTCTGATTCTTTAAACTTTTCTTAAAGTATAAATTTTATATCAAAATTTACAAGATTAATATATATATATATATATATATATATATATATATATATATATACATTTTAAACTTTGTTAAGATATGAATGGTCACATAGAGTACTAACTAATTTTAGAAAAAAGGCTAGCTGCATATATATGTTTTTGTGTTCGAGTCTCTTATCAGTTTTCTGCAGGAAATCATGGCCAGGCCTAACATCAACTGAAGTCTCCAGAAAGAAGATGGGGCCCCACAACAACAACAATTCCACGTGGACAATAATAATATCATTAAGCTGACAAACATCATCCATAGATCAGCTTTGAACTATAAGGTGCTCAGAGCACTTTTGAGATGACTAGCTGAGATGATCCAGTCTCAAAGACTACTTGAATAAGGACTTGAGATAAACACTGAACTTTGGCATTATACACAGACTGGATAATGAAGGATACAGTTACCTCTCCTAGAATTTGACAATTAACCTAAAATTTTTCTTTCAGGATAAAGAAAACTTCGCCCATACCCAGCAGGAAGCAATTTTAAGAATATGACGCCCACATCCCCAAGAGGTGGTGTGGGGCGGGTGGTTTTTTGGTCTTTTTAATGGGTTTTGGGTCTGGGATAATTTTCAGTATTTAGGGGGGTTGGTTACAAATTATTGTCAAGGGTTAGGAAAAAGGCTAAGCAAAGGAGATTAGATTTAAGGTTCTTGTTTAAAAAAAAAAGAAAGAAAGAAAGAAAGAAAGAAAGAAAGAAAGAAAGAAAGAAAGAAAGAAAGAAAGAAAGGAAGGAAGGAAGGAAGGAAGGAAGAAAGAAAGGAAGAAAGAAAGAAAAAAAAGAAGAAAGAAAGAAAAGAAAAAGACAATTACTAGTTTTAAATACTTTACATTGGATTGAATTGTTTTATATTGTATACAAATTTGAAACTGATATTGTTAGAAAATACTATATGTATATTTCTAATTGTATTTATTCCATCCATTTAACAATGTAATGCAAATTTCTGATCCTTGAATGTTATTATTATCAACTATTAGGATATAAAGAAATGAAAGCTAGTAGTTAGACATTATCATAGAACTTGTAGTCATATTAGATATGTTTTAAAAATTGAGCAGAGATGTTTTAGACAGGTCATCTTCAAACCCTTCAGAGATCTACAGAATATGGCATTTAAAATGTTTTAATAACTTAGAAAATTTTTCTTTTTTGAGACATGTCGGCTCCTGGCAGTACCAATCTACTTTAGAGAAAATATGGGCATTGAAGAAACTGCATATGGAGTCAACTTTCATTCTGTCAAAATTAGCCACTGGACAACAAAGTATCCTCGAATCAACAGGACAAAATGGACAGACAGATCACGAAACAAGGGACTACTGATTCTTGCCAAAACAAGTGTGGTTATGGCTTTATCAAAAGGCATCTTCTGAGGCCAGGACAATATGGCCCCATCCCTGAAGTGGCCTTCGCATCCGGAAAAGGTACAGTGCCCTTTTCTTCGAAGGCAGCTTAACAGGCAGAGGGCCGATGGATTCTGTTGTACAATGGAACAGCAGCTGAAAGCTCATGCCTCTCAAAAGTAGACTGGCATTTAATAGAGGGATGTGGAGAAGAAGGGGATGCTGAGATGAAGCCATATATACACAGCCAAGAAGAATGGACAGCTGAATTAAAAAACTGTCAACAATTTCCAGAATTTAAAATCCTGATCATGACAGGACACTAGTGGAATTCAAGTGTTTCTGGTACGTGGACTGCTCTCACCCAATGTGAGGTTGAACTGTTGACCTTGTGTACATCCTACTTCACAAATGAGTCTGTCAGATACACTAAGCCTATAGGCTGAAGATGATGCCCCAACACTGCGGAGAAACCTCAGGTGACTGCCCAGGCAGCTGACTGTTTCTGTCAACTCACAAAATTTTTTGGAAGTTGCTTGCATGCACTTCCTGTTTTTATTTTTGTTAGCTAATATTATTCCCTTCTTGGGTCTCTGAGGGAGTTGAAGATTAGTTAGTTATGGTTGAAGATTAGTTATAGTTGAAAATTAATTAGGATAGAAAGTGCATTAGATACATCTTGGATTTACCAAAATAGGATAGATAATGGAATTATTTTCTCTGATTTGTCAAATACCTATTTAGGTATTTATTACTTGTATATATTGTATATAGTTATTGTACTTTTGTATATAGTTTTTCTTTTGTTAGTTATAACCTTTTGCTTTTTTTCTTTTTATTAAAATAGAAAAGGGGAAATGTGGTGGTAATCTAATTGTACTGAAATATTATTTTGATTGTATGTTAATAAATAAAGTTGTCCGGGGTCAGAGCTATTAGAGCCATAGCAAGAGTGTGGCGGTGGTGGCACACGCCTTTAATCCCATAAGATCTCTGTGTGTTCAGGGATATAGCCAGCATTGGAGACATATGCCTTTAAGACGTAGGGGGCTGTACATTCAGACAGTGACAAGGCAGTCATGTGTTTTGGTTTACAACCAATGAGAAGGCAGAACAACATACTATAAAAAAACGAACCGACAGGAAGTAGGTCTCTCTCTCGCGAAGCTGGGACAGCAGGAGGAAGGGTGAGATTTTAGCTCTGAGCTCTGACCTCTCGGCTTTCTCTTTTACATTGTTTCTGTGTTTCTTATTTAATAAGACGGTTGGTTACATCTATAAGTTTCAAGTGTGTCCCTTGAGTTTCTATTGGCGACTTCTGCTGAAAGAAATCCTCTCTGCTCTAAGTCAGTTGAAGAAAAGGATGCTCTTCATTTGCCTGCTCTAGCTGTACTGCACGGGACTGGAAAGCTGCGGGCCCTGGATGTTGAAAATGGTTCACTCCAAAGCACAAGCAAGGCCAGACCCAGACCTTTGCCCTGGAACTTTCACTGGAGTCATGCTGCTGTGGCTATTGCCCAGCTGGAAGGCTGACCCCTAGCCCTGCTGTGATCCTTAACATTGACTGTCAACTTAACAGACTATAGAGTTATCTAGGAGACAAACCTCTGGGAATTTCTGTGTGATGGAGTTTCTAGAATGGGTGAATTGAGGTGAGAGACTCCACCCTGAATGTGGGCAACAGCATACCATGGGCTGGGATCCTGGACTGAACAAAAAGGAAGAAGGGAACTGAGCACCAGCATCCATCTCTCTCTGCTTCCTGCCTGTGGGTGCTGTGTGGCCAGCTGCCTCAGGATTCATAGCTCTGCTATCTGTCATGATGGCTCATACCTTCCAACTGTGAATCAAAAATCATTTTTTAAGTTTCTTTTGTTGAGTATTTTTTCATAGCAGTAAGGAACTAATACAACTGCCATACAAATTCTCACTAAACATGACTCAACCCATTTAAAAAAAAAAAAAAAAACAACAACAAAAACCCCAGGTGTTCAGCTTTGCTATAGTCAAACTTGAGTTGGTAAAGTACATGCTATGTAAGCATTAGGGCCCAAGTTCAGATCTTCAGCACTCATGTATCTACAGTGCTGGAGGCAAATGGACAGAGATGGGCAGACCTATGAAGCTCATTGGCCACCCAGCCTAGTTCAATGCATGAACTGTAGGTTCAATGAGAGACCCTGTCTCAAAAATTAATGTACAGAGTAATAGAGGACACCCAGTGTTGATCTCCACCCTTCACATGGAAAAACACATGTGTAAATATACCCACGCAGACAATACATATACTACACTCACACACACACACACACACACACACACACACACACATACACACACACCTCTCTACAACCTTTGACATGTTCCCTGTGGGCAATGGTTCTATTCAAGAATCCTCAGATGTCCCCCACTTGCTCTTAATATATAGCAGAGGTGGTGGGATGGTCCAGCTAGAAAAAGGAGAATATTTATCTCCCAAATAGCTTATTGCCCCAATAGGTAATGAGTGTGGAGCTTGATAAAGTAGTTGGAGTTCTGAGTTCTCTACACATTTCCACATGATGCCTTTTCAGAATTGAGAGTGAGTTATATGCTGTGGTCTTTCAATACTTGTTTTAAGCCTGCTTTCCTCTACACTGTAATAAATACACAAAACACATTTGTGGTTGTCAGGAGGAACCCAAAACACATTTGTGGTTGTCAGGAGGAACCCGTGGACAATGAGCCATCCTTTTTTCTATGTAGGGATGCTCCTGTAACTGTACAAATAGCAAAGCTAATTCTGTTTATCAGGAATAAGTTCAGCAGTTTCCATATGTAAAACAATTCTTTCTGCATTGAGGGGTTTTGTAAAGTCTGTTAGTACCATAAGAATGGCATACAATTGTGACTTTTATACAGAATTGTAAGGGCTTTGAATCACTTCACTAAAATCTCCTAATTTATATCTTGCCTTTACTGACTTATTTGCATCAGTATAGAATGTGGGGACTCTAGAGATTTTTGTCTTTATTTTTGTTGTTGTTGTTTGTAAAATGTGAGGAAGAACCCAACTGGTTCTTTTTGTGAATTTTATTTTCTCACTTTAGGGATAGCAGTTGTTAATCTCTCCCAAAAAATGACTGCAAGCTCTTTGCCAATATTTATTATCTTTCCATAGAAAGGAAATTTTCTCACTAGTTAAAGGTACTACAATTTCTGCTGGGTCCATTCCTGTTAATTGACAAAGTCTTAATTTTCCTTTTAAAATCAAATCAGAAATCCTTTTCACATATGTCTTTAATTTCTTACTCAGTTTAATTGGTAGAAATATCCATTCCAATATAATATCTTCCCTCTACACCAAAATCCCTGTAGGGGATGTTCTAGAGGGTATTATAAACAGAATGCAGTTAAGTGATGGATTCACATGATCCACATGTGCCTCTCATAATCTCTTTACCACTAGAGGCAATTCCTTCTCAGCTTCAGCTGATAATTCTTAGACTATTTAAGTCCTTGTCCCCATTTTGGGTACTGGACAAATTTACTAGTTCATGTTTAGTTATCTCAGTGGTGGGCAGTAAATTGGAAATGTCTCCTAACAATTTTTGAAAGTCTTTAAGAGTCCATAACCAATCTCTCCTGATTTGTATCTTTTGGGGTCTAATTTTTTTTGTAAACCTATCTTATATCCTAAGTAATTACTAGAATCTCCTCTTTGTATTTTTTTCAGGAGAAATTTATAATCCCCAGTGAGGCAAACTTTCTTCACTTCTTCAAAAATGTTTTTATAAAGTATCTAACTTTGGATCAGCTAATAAGATATCATCCATATAATTGTAAATTCTAGATTGTTGATATTGTACATGAATTATTTCCAATGGGCACAAAATATTAGCACAGGGTGGGGCTGTTTAACATTCCCTGCGGGAGTACCTTTTATTGATATCTCTTAACCAGGTGAGAATTATTATAAGTATGTACTGTGTAGACAAATTTTTCCTTGTCCCTTTCTTGTAGAGGTATAGCAAAGAAGCAGTTTTTTAAGTCAGTAACTATAATAGGCCATTCTTTAGGTAACAGAGGCAAGACTGAAGGCTGAATTACTTTATTTACGATTCTCAGATCTGTCAGCATTCTCTACTTTCCAGATTTCCTTTTAGTAACAAATACAGGAGAATGCCAAGGACTGGTAGATTCTTCAATATGTAGAGTATTTAACTGCTCCTGAACTAGCTGTTCTAAAGCTTGTAGTTTCTCTTGTGTCATAGGCCACTGCTCAACCCAGACTGGTTTGTCAGTTAACCATTTTAAGAGTAGGGTTGTTGGTACTTCTGAGAGTTCAACAACTGTTGTGCCTATTTATGTACAGCCTGAATGGTCAGCGTCTATTTTTTTTATAGTGTCTTATAATATTATTCCCAGAAACAGGAATTGGTTTATGGTCTACTTATGAGATTGGAGGAATATTAATCTGAGTATTCTACTGCTGTAATAGATCTCAAACCCATAGATTTACTGCTACATTAGCCACATATGGCTTCAATTTTCCTCTCTGTTTTTCTGGCCCTATGCATTTAACCCATCTCATGCTTTATTTTTAACTGAGATAGGGTTCTAATCCCTAGAAATTAAACATCTACCTCGAGGCCAGTTCGGATGCCATGATTGTGGTATAATTATAGTCATGTCTGCAACTGTGTCCAGTAAGCCTTCAAGAATAATGTTATTTATCTGTACCCTTAGATTTAGTCTTTGTTAATTTATGGAAGTCTGCCAAAATATTGGTTTTATGATGTTTCTTTGAGTTTTTGATTCATCTATCAAAGCTGTTTTATCATCCAGTGCAGTATGGCTTTTATGTTAGGCACTAGATCATCTAATTTCCCTAGGGAGGAGTTTCCACCACAGTGACTGGAAATGACTGAACCATGTTCAATTTGGGAGCCTGCAAGATGTCCCCCATGACCTTTCCCAGTAGGAAAGAGTTGCCTTGTATGTCTCTTACTGATCTGCATTTGTTGGTACAAAGTCAGCCTTTGCCACATCTTCTGCACAACACAGAAGCCTTCTGTTTGGGTCATTTCCAGAAGAAATATTGTTTCTCAGAGAACCTTTTGTACAATTTTTACTTATATAGCCTGTTTTACTACAATTAAAACATTTGACACTTTGATGTTTCTTTATGTCTTTGGAAAACACCTCTCCTATCCAAGCCTCATCACTATAGTTAAGAGACTCAAAATTGATTGTGAGTTGGATCCATTCTTCTATGGGGGCTGATCAGACTGTTAAAGGCACAAGTATCTTTTTGCATTCTAAATTAGCATTTTCAAAAGCCAAAGATTGAATTAGTACTTGTCTAACTTCTTGATCTGATGTCACTTTATTTACAACTCCAGACAATCATTGTAAAAAGTCAGTAAAAGGTTCTTTTAAGCCTTGTATGACCTTAGTATATATCTCAGTTGTTTTTCTTGGTTCAAGAATCTTTTCCCAAGCATTTAAGGCTGCTGTATGGCATATGGGTAAGGTATGCTCATCAAAGGTGGCTTGTTTATTTACATCAGCAAAACAGCCCTCACCAAGAATATGGTCTTGGGAAATTTAAAAACCTTTAATCTTACCTTGCTGTTCAAGAACCTTAGCTTCTTCTTGCAACCAGCATTTCCATTGTAATTGTTGACTATAGTTTAATAAACTGCTGATACTAATTGATTTCAGTCATTTCATGTGATTCTATGTCTAGAAGACCACATATTTAACAACTGTTTCATGTATGTTGAATACATACCATAGCTTCCTTGATGTCCTTTAAATCTCTCATATGTATAGGCTTTCATTTACATTCTGCATATCCTTCAGGATACTTAGCATTCACTGGCTTTTCACAAATAGTAAAAGGATAGATCACAGTAGGGGGGAAAGGGAACTTGCAACCTTTGGTAAGTCATCTCTAACTCTGTAAGGCACTGGCCATGTTGTTTCTCCTATAAGTTCTTATGTCTGTGTGCTAATACTCTTATTATCAGTTTTAACAGGTTCTTGTAAAGCTTGAAATTGATTAATCACAGCTTTCTCTAAGGTCTGAAACTCTTGAACAGTAAATGACCTGGTGACTTCATTGAATCAATACGTTTCTTATATTCATCATTGGTATATGATTCTACAAATTTAATTTTATCCATTAATGATAACTTTTCTTCCTTAGAGATAATCTGCATGACATGCAAATTGTTTTACAAAAAAAAGGTGTTCTGTTTGATAACTTTTTATATCTATTTTCCATAGGATTAGTTTTGCTTGTCCACTTGTCATTAGTAGTTTGTATGGACTGAATTCAAACTGATAATTCAGTGTGATAAATTAGCAGATTCCAAGGAATGAATCTGGAGGGTTAATTTCTCATTATCACTTTGCAAAGTCTATATAAGTCCAATTGATGTCTCATATTTGGCTATGTTATCAAACCATTTTTTTAAGGTTGTGATATGAATTGCCATACTAATCACCATTATAGCTAAAATTGTATATATCCCAGGAAGGTCATATATGTCTTGTAAAATTTCATCCATGGTAGAAACAAAGAAAAATTTAAATTCCTGAATGGTAATATATATTATCTGCCATGATGTGAAAGAGACTTAAAATTTGTAAAGAGAAAAATGTATTTATTTGCTTGTTTGTTTATTTATTTATTTATCAGTTTAAAGTGAAAAGTTATCAAATAATTTACCTGAGATAAAATCCCTAAGAGATTGTCCTAAATGTCCTAGGTATTTCAGGTGTCCCAGGCTCTTAATTCCAGGGAGGGTGAATGGCTGGTTTGTGCAGTGATTTTGGGGTGTAGTAAGGATGGCAGGCCAGCAGGTGTCGCAGTATAGTGCCAAAGCAGGTTCTGGGACTTTGTGGGTCCCCTGAGGCTCATGTTCCACAATTGTGTGTCCTGTATTCTTAAGCAGGATTGAGAGCAACCACATCAAACAGATTTAAAAGAAAAAGGCAGCCTGCTGGCACTCACTGGTTTCTGTGGACTCCGGTGCTTAAGCAGAGTAGAGTGCCGCTGTGCCCAGACTGCATAACAGGCACATGAAGGCACAGGCACATGTTAGTACAAGTGAGTGTGGGGGCTGCCACTCAGGCAGTGTTCCTGGGCCGTTGGCCTCTAGGACAGAGCAGGGCTGGCAGTGGGTATGAAGCAGGGATACTGGGAACTTGGAGCTGGGGTGGGGCCTGAACCATGTGGCAGGCCATGTGGGCTCCACATGGGTGGCATGCAGCACAAATGCATGAATGTGGCAGGATCCCAGGATGTGCCTAGGGATTTGGGGCTGTAGAACACAGACACCGGGAGAAGGTCTGAGGAGTGCCTGAGATGTGGTTGTCCTGAGTGGCTCATAGGTGCACACAGGCTCTGGGCCCCATGTATAAGGGGGTAGCCTTGAGTTGCCCGTGAGGTGGTCAGAGCAGATCCGTTGTAACCAAGGCTCCACTTGCTCAAGCCTGTGGCTACACTGTAGCAGGATTTGTAATCAAATCACTGAGTGTGTGAGCCTCTGAGCAAGCCTGCCATATCTGATTGCTGGCCTGAGAAGTGTGCTGGCCTCTGAGGCAGGTCTATACAAGCCTGTCAAAGCTGATTGCTTGCATGGGAATGTGAGTAGCTCCAGTAGGTGTGGGGTCCTTTCTTGTGCCACACAGACTAGCTGTGGGCTGTGGGGCTCAGATCATGCTGGGCACCAGATAATGCGGGAAAAACACGGATTAATGATATAAGGACTATTTACTAAAGGATTATATTGGGGGGGGGGACAACTCATTAATACAGGATAAGGCAAATTCAATCACAGAGTCCTGGAAAGATGAGAATTGGTTCCACATTGCTTCATGCCACCTGATTTGGTCTCCACTATCCAAGAGGGTGAGAGAGAAGGATGAGCATATGTGATCCCCAGGTCTTAAGATAGCCAACAGGCCATGCCCCAGGGGCTGGTACCTCAAGGCCATAGGTGGAACAAATACCCACTACATAGTACTAGATATATTCATTTAAAATTGTATGCACTAATCACTAATAAATAGTCAAAACTGTTGCACTACCATGCTCTGCATAATTGAATACTATGTCTGTAAGTAAGACTAATAAACACAGTTGTTTTACTGTTAACTGACTGGATGGAGCCCTTAACAGTCTACTGTAAATGCTTTGTATGGTAATGCTTTTTATTTTCTCTTTTATCAGTTATCCCAACAATTGGAATGGCCACCTACTCCTCTCCTTATCACTTCTGTTGTTGATTACCTCCACCTACAGAATGCAGAAGCTGGATTAGAAGTTCAGGGGTGCACGTGCACACATTGATGTGGGTGCATAAAGATATGGGTACTAGTGCACATGTGGGTACTTGTGTGTGAAGGCCATAGGTCAAGCTCAGGTATCACCTCAGGCCCTGTCCTCTCTACCTTGTTTTTGAGACAGGAGCCCTTACTAGGGTCTGAGGCTCTCTGGTTCTGCTTGAGTGGTTAGTTGAATTAATAGTCCTGGGGAATCTTCCTATCTCAGCATTTACAGTGCTAGGAATTATAAATTCACACAGCTAAGCCTGTTTTTTTTTTTTTTTTTTTTTAATGTGGGTGCTGGGGAGTCCAAATGAGGTCCTTATGCTTAGAAAACATTTTGAATGCTGAAGCAACCCTCTCTGAGGTTCTAAAACAATTTGACCTTCGGGGCTTGGAAGAATAAATACATCCTCTCAGACAGTCCACTTATAGAAGAGCTGTGTGATCTGCCACAAATACCCCCCCCTTGTAAGAGATACAAATGATATTATGATGGTCTGCAAAGCCCTTAGCTTAAGCTGTATACATCTCTGAGCCAGAAAAAAGTAAATAATAAGATGCCTGACAGGAGAGCCATCCAAAGACTTACCCATGCCACATGCTCCTGTGTAAGTTCATGAATTTTTTCCATGCGGGTTGGTTGTGCAACCTTCTGCCTAGTGTTTGATTTAAAAAAAAAAATAATATGAGCTTTAGACAAAATTCTAAACAGTGTTAGGAAATAAGAAAAACAGAGCCAAATATAGAGGTAAATAGCCAAAGAGATCAGAGAGTCATAACTACCTTACCTTACCACCTCACTGCCATAGATTTCTGAGAGAGAGAGAGAGAGAGAGAGAGAGAGAGAGAGAGAGAGAGAGAGAGAGAGAGAAGCCACGTGTTCTGGCTAAAAGCTAAAATTCAGTCACATGCTCCAGAGTTTATCTTCTTCTTGGCAGAAATAGCCATTTTGGAAAGAAACTGTTCTTGCCTGGACTGCTTGATCAACTGGACATGCAGGATCCATAGGAAGGTGATCACTGAACTTTGCTTGGTGAAATGGTCCTTCAAGTTCCTACTTCACAGAGGAAACTGCCAGACATTATACAGGACACAGAGAGAAGTGACTGAGAGACTCTAGGCCTGTGGGCTGAAGACAGATGCCCCAACTTTACAGAGGAAATTTGGATGACTGTTCAGACTGCCAGCTGTCTCTGTCTACTCTTGAAAGACTCCTGAAAATTGCTTGCATCCTTCTCCCATTTCTCAGGTAATATTATATCCTTCTGAGCTCTTTGATGTAGTTGAAGACTAGATAGTTATAATTTCCTTAGTTATGATAAAAGATAAGTTAGATATGAAACCTGAGACTCACAAATATAGGATAGGTAGGATATCTTCTTTAATTTTGCAAAATACAAATAGACTAAATATTATAACTATAATTATTGCCTGATAATTGTTTTGTTATATGTAATGTTACTATGTTAAAGTTAAAACCTTCCCTTTTGAAAAAAAGAAAGGGGCAAGTGCTGGGAATGTCTTTCTGTATGCTGTGAAGGTGTTGCTCTGATTGATTAATAAATAAAACGCTGATTGGCCAGTAGACAGGGAGGAAGCGCATTGTAGGAGGGATAAGGAGAGAGCAGAATTCTGGGAGGTGGAAGGCTGAGTCATGAGACACTGCCAGCCGCCACTGCCATAAGAAGCAAGATGCAAAGTACAGGTAAGCAACAAGCCATGTGGCAACTTACAGATTAATAGAAATGGGTTAATTTAAGATATAAGAACTAGATAGCAAGAAGCCTGCCATGGCCATATAGTTTATAAGTAACATAAGTCTCTGTGTGTTTACTTGGGTCTCAGTGGCTACAGGCCCCAGCGGGACTGGAGAAATCTCCAGCTACATTGGGCCTGCTAAGGTCTCTAGGAATTAGGGAGACAGAGAACAGCTTGTTCCAGTTCCCTTGCTAGTACAACCTAATGCACATGCACGCATGCATATAACTGATATCATGGAAGGGAGAGACAAATTTTTACCTTTTGAGTTAAATTAGTTAACAGATCTCTGTCAACTGTGATGCCCAATGGACACATGTGAAAATGAGTCAACTGCTCACCATGGCGCATAAGCCAGTTTCTTGTCATCAAAGCTGTCATAGCAATCTCACAGTCTTCACCACTCCTTCAGGACTGTGGGCCTTGGAGCCCACCAGACTGCATTTTGCATGCAGAATGAGTCTATAGAAACACCAGAGTGGGACTACGCCAAGACTTTGGTGTGCATTCCAGTTTGTTTCAGACCATGAACTCAAGCACTACTTCAACTGCCCTTTTGGTGCACCAGGGACAAAGCCAGGGCAAGAAGACTTAGAACTTCAAGTTAGGGATCAAACTGTGAACTTCCCACTTACTTTGGGGGAGGCACTAGCATATCTAAGCCTCAGTTACTCCTTTATGAGGATAAATAATAGTAATGGCTCAGTGTTATATTGATGAATTGAAATTAACCACATCATAAGTGTTTCATTTGTTCTTGGCAGATAGTGTGTGCTATATTAATCTATACTGCAACAGATCACTACAAACTTGGTGGCTTGAAACCATGCAAATTTATTGTCTTTTAGCTCTGAAGTTCCAAGATCAGTTTTTACTCAAGTTGAGATGTTGGTAGACCAGCACTTTTTCTGGATATTGTAGGGAAAGTCCACTTCCTACTATTTCCCAGCCTTTCGAGGCCACCTACACCTTTAGATTCTCATTCCTTCTTCCATCTTCAAAGTACATTACTCCAATCTCTACATGATTACCCAGTTTTCATCTACCCTTGCTCTTCCTGCCTCTATCTCATGACTACTGCATGATCCTCACTAATTCTGATTTCAAGATGCTCAGTTAATTACAACCCATAATCTCACCTTTCAGTATAAAGCAATGACATGCTTGCAGGTTCAAGGGATTCGAATTTGGTCATATCTTAGGGGCTATTGCCAAGCCTGTGATGTGCAGGCACATGTATTTTAATGCTATGCTTTTTCATTCTGCCCCTTGTCTTTGATTTAAGTAAAATGTACCTAAAATAAAGCAGCAATCTTAATTTTATTATGTGTGCTTATACCTACAAGCCACTCTGAGGACTCTGAGTTCCATTTTTTTCAACTCAGTCACACCCTTCCCATCATTCTCTGCTGTTACTTTTAGGCCACCATTACTGTTATATTTATCCTATGGATTACTTTAGCCTGTGCTTAGAGTTTGTATGAAAAGGAATCGTAGGTATCAACTTGATTAACTTGCAGAACACCACCCAGGGAGGTGATTAAGCAACAGGACTAGATATGTCTGAGAGGGCATTTTCAGAGGTAATTGGTGCATGACTCTCTAGGCTGAAGTGGGGAAACACTTCAGTGTGGGTCAGTACTATGCAGCCAACAGGGGACTAGAGAGCACTAGACAGGGCTGGCATACTTGCTACACTTGGACTTCAGAACTTCAACCTCTTTTGACTTTGGATTTAGAGTCTTAACACCAGTGGCTCCCCAGGTTCTGAGTCCTTTGGCCATGGAGAGTTTTCCTTGCTTCTGAGACTTGGCTTGCAACTGTACTACACAGCTGACATCCATCAGTCTTCAGATTGCTGAGAGCCTGTTATGGAACTTCTCAGTTTCAATGAGTATACAAGCCAATTTGTCAAATGTGTTTTCTCTTCTAAGTATGGCTATGTCTACATCTAAGACTTTATCTGTGTCTGTATCTGTACCTTGTAGCTGAAATTTTTCTGGTCCTACCTGGCTCCCACTGCCCAACAGTCCCAGAGACACTCAGACCCAAATGAACACACAGAGACTTATATTACTTATAAACTGTATGGCAGAATGGCTCAGACTTCTCACTAGCTAGCTCTTATATCTTAAATTAACCCATTTCTATAAATCTATACTTTGCCACGTGGCTGGTGTCTTACCAGCACTTTATATCCTGCTTCTCCTGGCAGCAACTAGCACCATATCCACTGTGCTGTCTGTTTCCTTCCTTGCTCTCTAGTTAGAATGTCCTGCCTAACCTTATTCTGCCTCACCATTGGCCAAACAGCTTCATTTATCAACCAATCAGAGCAATATATATTCACACCATACATAATGATATCACCCATCACTTCCCCTTTTCTTTCTAATCAAAAGGAAGGTTTTAACTTCAACATAGTAAATTACATATAACAAAACAGTTATCAAGCAAGAATTATAGTTATAATATCTAGTCTATTTCTTTGGCAAAATCAAAGAAGATACCATATCTATCCTATATTTGTGAGTCTAAGGTTTCATATCTACCTTATCTCTTATCATAACAAAGGAAAACCATAATTATAACTATCTAGTCTTCAACTACATCAAAGACCTTAGAAAGATACAATAATATCTAAGTAAATAAGAAGACCATTGTAAACAACTTCCAAAAATCTAGAATGACAGAGACAGCTGTCTGCCTGGACAGTCACCCAAAGTTTCTCTGCAACGTTGGGGCATCTACCTTCAGTCCATAGGTCTAGAGTCTCTCTGTCATTTTTTTTTTCTGTGTCCTGTACAATATCTGGCAGTTTCTTCTGCAAAGCAGGAACCTGAAGTACCATTTTGTCTTGCAAAGTTCAGTGGTCACCTTCCTGAGAGTCCTGCATGTCCAGTCAATACATTTGGTCAAGCAGTCCAGGCAAGAACAGTTTCTTGCCCAAATGGCTATTTTTGCCAAGAAGAAAATAAACTCCATATGGAGTATCTTTGACACCCATCTTTCTCTCTGAAGTAACTCAGTGCTGCCAGGAGTAGATGTGTCTCATTGTCCAGGAAAGCCTAAGTTTTTAAAACATTTTAAATGTCATATTCTGTAGGTCTTTGAAGTATTTGCAGATTATTTACCTAATTGAATTATATCTATGTATACCTAAAAAACTTAACATGACTGTAAGTTTGACTGTCATAGAAGATTAATTATTAATCTTTATTTCTTAATTATCCAGTACAATTTAAATGAGCTGTACAAACATAATATCTTAAACAATAGTGGAAATATACATATAGTATAATGAAATTAACTTTAAATTTGTATCAATAAACTAAAATCTATACCAATGTAAAACATTTTAAACAAGTTGCTCTTTAAAAGTAGGTTCAACAATCCATCCTTTTATCCTATCATCTATATCCTATATTTCCATATCATATCCCCCTTTCTTCTTTTAGAAAGATATTGACTATGACCAATAATAATTTGTGACCAACAACCTAAACAAAGACAGACATCCATAATCCATTTTTGGGGAATGTGGGTGTAGTTTTCTAGGCTACTTCCTGCTGATAAAGGGCACTATATTCTTATGGAGATCCTGAGAAAATGGAGATCCTGAGAAAATTAAGAATTATGGCCAAGTTATGACTGGAATAGTGTGTGATGTTGTATTTTTTGAGCCAGTTGCCTTGAAGCAGTTTGGATGTTTGATAATCTGGGCCTCTCAGGGGGTCTTCCTTGATCAAACCATGTGGTGATACTTTATTTGTGCTGAAATATGATATTTTATTTGTATGTTAGTTAAGTTTGCCTGGAGATCAGAGGTCATAGCAAGCCATAAACAGATGTCAGGTGGTGGTAGCACATGCCCTTAATCCAATCACATGGCAGGCAGAGTCTCAGTGCAGTCAAGGACACAGCTAAGCATGGTGACACACACCTTTAATCCCAATACCAACCATAGAGACCTGGAGGTCTGTATAGACAGGAAGTGATGTGGCTGGGCTTAGAACCAATGAGAAGGCAGAACAGGAAGGCAATAAAAGCGCAGGTTAGACAGGAAGAAGCTCTCTCTTGGGAAGCTATAGTGAGGTGGTAAGCTAAGGTTGGTCGTAGCTATTTGCTATCTCTCTGTTCTCTTCGGCTATTACCCCTATATTTGGCTCTGTGTTTCTTATTTAATAAGACTGTTTAGAAATTCACCTACATAACCATATTATCCTGGAAGCAATCCACAGGTTCTCATCTTCTGTGGAAGCAAAAGCAGAACCTCATTTCCAAAGCAATGTATCCTTAGACATAGATTTTGAAATCAAGATATCTTTATATATATATCTTTTTTTATATCTATATATATATATAGAGAGAGAGAGATTTAACTCAGCAGCTTTTACAATCAAGTGTCTCTGCAGTTAAAAATCCCAAAGATAACATAATTCAGACTCTCTGTGTGATATCCATCTTTACATGGCCTACATACATTTTTATGCACATTGTAAACTGTTTAGGGTTTATCCCATATGAATCTGTCTTATTCTGAATCGATAATATTTTTCTGGCAGGGAGGGGGGGGCTTTAAACTTCATGGTTAGTACAAAAAGCAGCAGCCTTGGCTACTGATTCCACCCACCTCAGCTTCCCAATATGGCAGAACTGCATTTCCTGCCAGCTACCAGGGAACCATGCTCATTGCTGACTCTGGGAAGCAGTGGGGTATGCTTCCTTCAAAGCAGCATATAGCCCAGAAACCTTTTTTTTTGTTGTTGTATTATCAAGTGATAAATCCACCATGCAGCATACTGCACGACTTGGAGACATCTCTGTGTACCATGGTGGGAATCTGCCACGCTGCAGGTCAAGCCCACTTGTTGCTGTGAACCTGCCATACTGTGGCTCATGGCTTGCCTGAGAGACACAACTAGGAAGCTGTTTTTAGCTCTGTTTTAGAATCTTTTTTTAAAAAGCTTTCTCAGGTTTTAGGTGGAAACTCTTGACCCATGTTTTGGTGCCATTTGTAGCTGAGGTTTTTCTGGTCCTGCCCAGCTCCTGCTGCCCCAAGGTCCCACAGCTTCTCAGACCCAAATGAACACATAGAGGCTTATATTAATTGGTTCTGTCTTATAGGGAAGGCTTACTAGCACAGAAATCACACAGTGACTTTGTATGTCTAGTTTCTTCCACACAATATAACCACTGTGATGCACAGTGATTGTTCTCTTATAGCTAGAGTTTTCCTGGTCCTGCCTGGCCCATGGTCAGAACAAATCTCTCTCACCCACCAGTTCTGCAGCCACTCAGATCCAACCAAGTAAACACACAGAGACTTATATTACTTATAAACTGTATGGCCGTGGCAGGTTTCTTGCTAACTGTTCTTATATCTTAAATTAACCCATTTATATTAATCTATAGCTGCCACGTGGCTCATGGATTACTGGTATCTTAACATCTGCTTCTCATCTTGGTGGATGGCAGGGTCTCTCTGCCTCAACCTCCCACTTCCCAAAATTCTCCTCTTTCCTTTTCCCACCTATACTTCCTGCTGGCTACTGGCCAATCAGAACTTTATTTATCAATCAATGATCCACAGCATTCTCTTTTTGTTTGTTTTCATTGATATCATGCTTATTCTTCTGTGTGTGTGTGTGTGTGAAGAGGAGGAGAGGTTTGGTAGGGTAGCAATGGTTCCATAAATGCACATGTTAGTGTAAATGTCCATACAAGTATGTGGACATATATAGTGATCAGAAGTCAGCCTTGGGTGTCATAACTCAGAAGCTGTCCTCCTTGTTTTTTAAGGTAACATCTTTCACTGACCTGGAACTTATGAAGTAAGTTTGCAGGATGACCAATAAGTCTACTTCCACCTCCCTAGCTCTGGGATTACACTCATGTGTCACCATGTCCAGCTTTTTTACACAGATTCTGATGCTCAGACTCAGGTCTTTTTGCTTGAGCAGCACTTTACCAAGCTATTTCCTTAGGACTCCATGCTTATTCTTAATCTATCCTATATATAACAGCACTCTTTGTTCATATTCATTCTAGTTCAAGGATCATTTCAAATGCCACCCTTCAAAACATTCCTGGTTGTAATATATGCCTTCTCAGTCAGAAATTCTACCTATAACTGACTTCTACACTGCTTGTCTCCTGACATTCAGCAGCTTTTTCTGTACAATGTCACCTGATCCTTATGGACAAGAATATTGTACCTTGGTCATCTTTGTATTATCATTGCCCCTATAGATGAACCCATGAATATACTGACATCACCTCAGTACACTGTATTTATTTATTAATTTAAATCTACATGTGTAGAACAGAACTCTTTCTTGTGTTTACCATGAGACCCACACAAGGAGGTAACAAGGAGAATTTCTACAGAGTCCTTTTTTGACACTGATAAAAAAGAAACAAAAATGATGAAAAGAATTTTGATGTAGGAAAGGCTGGAATTAGAAACTGCGACTTTTGCCTAGTGAGGTTTGGATTTGTCTTTGTGAAAGTTCATGTGTTATAAACTTGGTCACCCATGCACAGTACTGAGAAGTGGAATATTCAGGAGGTAGCTAGATTAATCTATTCATGGATTAATGATGTATTAATTACTTCTCTTGCTTCCATGATAAAATACCATGAGAAAAGTAACTCAAGGGAGCAAAGATTTATTTTGGTTTACAGTTTAAGGATCTGTCATAGTGGGGGCATTATAGCAGTGGATCTTGAGTTCATGTTATTCCCACAGTCAGGTAGTGAGAAGTGATGACTATTGGTGCTCAACTCATTTTTTCTTTGTATTCAGTTCAGGACTTCAGCCCCTGAGATGGCACCACCACAGCTAAGGTGACGCCACCTTACTTCACCTGATCTAGATAACCTCTCAAAAGCATGTCCAGGGGCCATGTAAGGTTGACTCCTATAAGGCTGATATTCAATTTTAGCCAGTAAAAATGCATAGACAATATATCAAGAAAGTGTCCTTGTTAGAAAATCCAGCTCTTTGTGGTAAGTTTACCCTCTGTTGCCTGTGATGCCCTATGTCATGACAGATACAGCAAGGAAGCACTCATCAGCTATTGAGAAGGTGTTGACATTTTGCCCTTGGACAAAAACATAAGCTGAATAAACTTTGTAAATTGCCTAGTCTTATGTACTATATTATGGCAAGAAAAATGGACTAAGAAACATTTCATGGATCTACCCTTTTGTGGAAATATAAGCCTCATTTTCTTCATATTCTACATTCATGTATTTTATGGTAGGGCTAATGCTTTTTTAATCCCCACAATTCCAAGGCTTACTAGACATCACATAGGTCACTAGGTGAACTGTTTCCTTTGTGTTATCATTAGTTCAGAATGGGCACAGACCTGAGACGATCCCTAGAAACTCAATCCTAAGATTGGAGTTTGGATTTTAGAGAAGCATGTTGTCTTTAAATCTTACCCAGGCCCAGAGGTGTGTAGCCTTAGGAAATTGTAATGAAAGGTCCTTTCTGGCCATTGTGCAGGGAACCCAAGTGTATGGAAGGTGGGAGAGTGTAACCAGAGGCTTTTCTGCATCTCACCCCATCCCACAGCCACTTATAAAATAATCACTCAGAGGCTTATATTAATTATAAATGTTTGGCCAATGGATTTGGCTTATTACTAACTAGCTCTTATAGCTTAAATTAACCAATTTCTATTAAACTATATTTTGCCCTGTGGCTGTGGAATTACTTGTCTGCTGGCATCTTGCTCCTTGGGTAGCTGGATGGTGTCTCTCTTGATTCTGCCCTTCTTTCTCCCTGTATTCAGTTTGGCTTTCCCACCTAACTATATTCTGCCCTTCCATAGGCCAAAGCAGCTTTATTTATCAACCAATAAAAGCAACACATATTTGTAGCATAGAGGACATTCCACATTATCTCCCCTTTTCTGTCTAATTAAAAAGGAAGATTCTAACTTTAACATTGTAAAATTACATATAACAAAACAGGTATCAAGCAAGAGTTACAGTTATAATATTTAGTCTATTTTTTGGCAAATTAAAGAAAATACTCTATCACTTATCCTATCTCTGTGAGTCTAAAGTTGTATATCTAATTTAATTTTATCTTTTATCATAACTAAGGAAAACTACAATTATAAGTATTCAGTCCTTACCTCCATCAAAGACCCCAGGAAGATTTAATATTACCTGAGGAAACAGGAAGTGCATTGCAAGCAACTTCCAAAGCTGTAGAAATGACAGATTTATCTGGCTGCATGGACAGTTCACCCAAAGTTCTGTAATGTTGGTGCATCCATCTTTAGTCTATAAGCCTAGAGTGTTTGGCAGATTTCTTAGTGAAGCAGAAAATTTGAAGAACTGTCCTGCCTATTTTGGCAAAGTTCATCAGTCTTTCTCATGTATGCTTTGCATGTCCAGTCTCCACAGCATATTGTCAACAGTCAAAGGCAAGAGCAATTTCTTTTGCCCAATGTTCTTTGAAGTAATTGGTGCTGCCAGGAGCAGACATGTCTCATTGTCATGAAAATCCCTA
The DNA here is from genome assembly GCF_004664715.2 of Peromyscus leucopus. Classification (NCBI taxonomy): domain Eukaryota; kingdom Metazoa; phylum Chordata; class Mammalia; order Rodentia; family Cricetidae; genus Peromyscus; species Peromyscus leucopus. Next base: position 87,130,982 of record NC_051070.1, on the reverse strand, counting down.
AGTTAACAAAACATTTTAAATGCCATATTCTGTAGGTATTTGAAGTGTTTGAAAATTACCTATCCATCTCACATGTATTTCTGCATATCTAGAAAATCTAACATGACAATAAGCTTGACTGTTATAGATGACTATTAATTTATATTTCTTAACTATACATTATATTTTTAATGAGCTGTATAAACATAATACCTTAATAAGAGTAGAAATATATAGATGGTATAACAAAATTGACCTTGAATTTGTATCAATAAACCAAAATCCATACCAATGTAAAGCATTTTGAGATTAACAGGTTTTTTTTATTAAAGTAGATTCAGTAATCTACCTTTGTTTCATCATTTCTGTATTGTATTCTCATATTTCTTTAGAAAAAGATTGATTATGACCATTAGCCATTTATAACCAACCCCCTTTAAATTAAAACAAACATTCATAAACAATATTTTGGCAATTTGGGCATAGTTGTCTATACTACTTCTTGCTGAATGGGGCACTGGTAATCTTATGGGGATCCTGAGAAAATTTAGAATTATGGTCAAGTCCTGACTGGGGTATTTTGTGTGGTTGCTCCATCTCACCTAGCACCCTTGAAGCTGTTGTGGATGTTAGATCACCTGGGCCATCATTCCCATTGGAGACCTTTCAGGGGGTTTTGCTCGATCAAACCATATTAACCTGGAAGCAATCCACAGGTTCTCATCTTCTGTGGAAACAAAAGCAGAACCCCTTTTCCAAAGCAACATATCCTTAGACCAAATTTGAAAGTCAAGATACCTTTAAAATACATATGCTGGTTTAATTTAGTAGCCCTACAATCAAATATCTCTCAGCAGTTAGCTCATTAACAGTAAAAATATTCAAAGAAAACATAGTAATATACACAATCCAGACTCTCTGTGTATTTCTGTCCTTACGTGGCTTATTTCTTTTATGTTACTTTTACTGTCTCTTTAAAGACTGTTTTTTAAAACTGTTTATTTCTTTCTATAACTTCATATACTCTTTTTCCCTGTCTCTCCCAAGCCTACATACATTCTTTAAAACACATTGTGACCTGTTTAGAGGTTTCTTTTCATCTGATCTGTCTTCATTGTGTATCTGTAATCTTTTTCTGACCACTCCTTTAAACTACTAAGTGGGTGTGGCTAGGACCAAAGCAATGACTTTGGCTGTTGGCTCCACCCCATTTTTTGGCTTCCCAACATGGCAGAGGTACCCAGGATAATCATGTTTACCCCCCCAAACTCTGGGGTCCATGCTGCCACCAGGTAACATGCAGCAACCCACAAACCTTTTTTTGTTTGTATGAGTAAATGCTAAATCTGCCATGAAGCCTGCTGTGCTGTTTTGAGTTCCATTTATGTGTTCTAGAATCCTTTATTTTTTTTAAGCTTTCTCAGGTCTCATGTGGATTCATGCCTGATGGTGGGTGCCAAATGTAATCAGAGACATTTCTGCATCCTACCCAGTCCTGCAGCTGCTTATAAAATAATCACTCAGAGGCTTATATTAATTATCAATGTTTGGCCCATGGATCAGGCTTATTACTAACTAGCTCTTACAGCTTTAATTAACCCATTTCTATTAATCTATATTTTTTCATGTGACTGTGGCATTACTGATCTGCTGGCATCTTGCTCCTTGGGTGGCTGGGTAGAGTCTCTCTTAACTCTGCCCTTCTTTCTCCCTGTATTCAGTCTGGCTTTCTCACCTACCTATATTCTACCCTTCCATAGGTCAAAGCAGCTTTATTCATTAACCAATAAAAGCAACACATATTCACGTGTACAGAAGGACATCCCACATCAGGGAGAGACTCCTAATTCTCAGGATGTTGCAGAATCCTAGATAAAACCAAGTTCATAGTGAGATCCACTCTAGTACTTGGTGGTTGTATGAGCTGATACATTCCCATTTCAGTTTAAGATACTTTTAGTCCAGTTTATGTCATTTGACTACAAATAGCATTTGAGAGATACATTGTCTTTGTTTTATGTACTCTAAGCTTCTTATTTCTCGAACTAAATTCAAGTCAAACATGAGACGGAGGCCATACAACCTAGCTCCACTTCTCAATGCTGATGCTTTCCTTTGTAAGTCAAACAGCAAATCTCTCAGAAATTGCATGATTAATTTTGGCCAGAGCAGAAAGTCCCTAAGCATTGGGATGAGGCTTGTGACATGTGTGAAACAGCAGCTAAATCAAGATGCTGAAGCTCCACCTCACTGGAGCATCACTTCTGTTGTGCCCTGGGATAAGCTTATGTCAGCAGAAGCCAGTGTTGTAATGGAGAAAGCAAGGATGAATTACAGGACAAGATTATTTCCCAGTTTCTACCCAATGGATTTTAATTCTTTGATAATTTACATTTAATTTTGGAACCAGAGAAGCCAATAAAATGATACAAAATTCTATGTATCAGATAGAAGTAATGGAACATTGTAAGAAGAATACTGACTCCCAAACACTATAATATTATTTTTTAAATACTTTATTTTTATTTATGTGATGTGTATGTCAATCTGAATGTATGCCACATATGCTCAAGTGCCTGTGGAAGCCAAAAAAGGGTCCCCTGGTACTATTCTTACAAGTGATTGTGAGACACCCACCATGAGTTCTTGTAACCAAACTTGAGTCCCCTGGAAAACTTGGGTCCTCTGGAAGAACAGCAAGTCTTGTAACTACTAAGGATTCATCACTAACTCTGGTAATCACATTCTAAACCTCAATATGTGGCAGGAGGGTACAATCACAGAAGAAACAAGGGTGCTAATGAGGGAGTGGAGACAAGAGAGGTCACATAGATGTCATGTGAGAAGACCAAACTCCTTGTTGCTCACTTGGAAGATGGATCAAAAGGTCACAAGCCAAGGAATGCAAGTGGCCTCTAGGGGCTTTACAAATTCTCTCCTATGGGTTCTGCACTCTTTTTCTAGAAAGGTACAGCATGGACTGTGAACATTTACCTTGTCATATTCTGGAACTGAAAGTCAAGACCTAAGTATCACCAAGTTCAGCTTCCCCTAAAGTTTCTCCTCCTACCTGTTAGTCAGTAGTAGCCTTTCTGCTGTGTCCTTACAGGGTCTTCACTCTATATGAGATATGAGCACATCCATGATGTCTCTCTGTGAGTCCAAGTCCCTTGTTTTAGTAAGGACACCAGTCAGACTGGATCAGAGGCCCCCATCCTAAAGTGTTCTTATGAACTTAATTACTTCTTTAAAGATCATACCTCCAAATATTGGTAATCTCAAATTCTGAGGTTTACTTATGAATTAAGGGGAGTACAAGCTAGCTCATAACAGCTCTGGAAGGGAGCACTGCCCTTGGTTCTAGGTTAATAAGACCCCGACAGATTTTCATTATAGAACCATGAGAAAATAAAGTATTGTTTTAACTCACTAAGTTTATGGTAGCCCAGCATTTCAAGTAAAGCCTTCCAATTTTATTAATTCAGACTCCCCCCTCATAAGCCTTAGGGGAAATAATCATCATTATCCCCCTCCTAGAGGCAGGAAAGATACTCAATATTTGTCTACAGCCATGTGACTCAAATCAGGAAAATGTGAACTTTAATTCAATCAGACTGATTTCAAAGCACTTGCTCCATACTGCTCCCCTATGCCTCATGACACTTGGAGGATTTGGGAAGTTTTACAACTTCTCAAGCAAGACAAGGAAGCATAGTAAAAAGAATCCCATAGTATACAGAGGCTCTAGGTCCAAGACTCTCACTTTGCAAATGAAGAGAACAAAGTCGGGATACTATAGGCATGGACCAGACACTGGAGGGTCCCCATGGGATTTCCAGGTTCTCTCCAGAACAAGGGATTGTACCAGGAACACATGGATAGAGGTAGGAACAAAAATAATTTATTAAAGGAGAGAGGAATGAGCCATAGGAAGAGAAATGTTGGCAGTGTAATGGAATGTCAATGGCATGAAGCTGTGTAGCATGTGCCTTCTCCAGAATGGCTATGTCCTGGGTATTTATCATGCCTGTTCTGTCCCTCACATGTAGCCCTCATGGGAAGGAGTTTCTAGACTTTCTACTAATGGGTCCTCTTCTCACATTATGCTCAATTCCTCTCTCTACAGCCTACTTTGCTGCCACAGGAGTGAAGACTCTCTGGAGACCCAGAACAAGTTCTCAGAGACTGAAGTGAAGCCTGGGGCTCCCAGCTCCCAGCTAAGCACATGGCCATCTTTTCTTGCCAAATCACATGCATAGTTAATCATATTATTCTCTTCATATCATTATAGCTTATCATTTCTCTTCTCATGAGAAAGGGGCTGAAATCCTGCCACAAAATCAGCAAATGTCAACACTTGGCCTCAATTCCACAGCCATTCTCAGGTCCTTCTTGCTACCTTTCATAGGACTATCTCCTTATTATCTAGCTGTGGGAACAGCTGTTTCATTCTTTAAGAAGAAAGTAACCATGCTGGCATTTTGATCTTGGGATTATAAGCTGAATGCTTACTATTGGGGCCAGACTATCCAGCATGTTACTTCGCTGAACATGAGTCTTAAGGGAATTTAGAAAATGGAATAGCCTTTGAAATTCTGATCTGACAAATCTGAGTGCAAATTGGCTTCATTTCTGTTGATTCATCTACAAAAGTCAATAATGGCAGAGAGACCTGAGAGCACAGATGGGACTGGGCCACTGCAGGAGCATCCTGCTGACTTTCTGGGGCACATCATAAAGGCTCTTGTACTTTATGGCTTCTCTAAAACAAACCCAGAAGCCAGCTTTTGTTTTCCTACCCAAACCATTTGTCATCTGTTTGTGGGAAGGGCTGATAACAGCACACATAGAACAGAAGCCGAAGCTTCAGTGGTAGCTTCCTCACAAATAACCAAAGGCTGAACGGCCACAGACATGCTAGCTAGAAGCAAAGTCTAACATGTTGTCCATCTTCTAATGTGCCATGGGGAAAACAGCCTTCCTTTGAATTTGAGGCGTCTATTAGGTCATGGACCTTGCTCATCACTGCATCTCAACACTGTGCCCCCACACCCTATTTCCTTGGTATTCTCTGGAGTGTTTTTGTGGGGAGGGACATAGTGGGTTAGTAGTAGATACTTTGCCTTTCTTATTAGTTGATCATTCCGATGACCAGTCTTGACTGTCAGTTTGATGAGATTTAGAATCACCACAGAAACAAATCTATTTGAGGCCTTTGAGGGATTATATGGATTAGGTAAATCAAGGTAGGAAGACCTACCCAATATAAGTGGTACTATTCCATGGACTGAACCCTAGACTGAGTAAGAAGGAAGAAGTAAGTAGAGCACCAGCATCTCTGTCTGCTTCCTGACTGTGGATGCCATGTAAACAGCCATGTCCTTTTCCTGTGGTCATGCCTTCTTCACAACAATGGAGTTTTATACTCTGGAACCATAAGTCAAATTTATCCTTCTCTCCTTAAGATTGCTTCTGTCACACCAAAGAGACAAATAACTAGTATAATCAAATATTGAGAGTGAATATCCCAGAAAGGCCAGTTATATTTACCACACAGCAAAACTCTTAAGAGAATTGTTTTTGCTGAAGTTTAGAGGTTGTTATTTTGGGGCTTTAAACACTGATATAGAAAACTGTCATGTTTGATTTGCTTTATGTTAACATCCTTGGGTGTCTGTGGCCTACTTAAAGTGACTACAGCAGTGGACCAGAGCATTCATGACGCTGCTAAAAGCCAGATTTCATTAAAGCTAAATGAGACCATACTCTTGGCAAGTTTATAGAAATTCACATTTGCTTACCATTTTAAATGGGGATTTTAGCTGCAATGGATTGAAGAACACACAAGGCACCAAACTTGGTGATTATTTGTGATAAAATCCTATTCAAATACTGCAATGTTAACTAACTTTAAAAAAAAAAAAAGAGAAGGTATTGCCAAATTTGAGGTGCCAATGTGATTTTTATTGTTGTTTGTTGTTTTCCAAGGCTTATAATTGTTTCCATTTTAGTTTCTCTTTCCTAAAATTTCTTCATTTTGTTATAATATTCCTATATCATAAGTGAGGGTCAGGGTGAAGAAAGGAAACAAACCAAAATAATTAAACATTCTATTTAAAATTTGCAAATACAAGCATCTCACTGTAAAGACTCTTGCTAGAATCTTGCTGGTAAGACCTGATTCCCACTCTGGGTCAGTTCTGCTGTCAGTGAGCTCACATCATTCACTAGAAGCTACAAAAGACAGCTTGCTAGAATCAGGGGCAGTTTCCACCTCAAGGAATTCCTTCCCTGGCACAAACCTTTTTGATTAAACAGATAAACACATGCAATTCTTAAAAGTTTTCAAAATCAATCAAGAGACACTCAATTGTGAAAATTCCCTTTTAGACTAATTACACTTTTCATTAGGCCAGGGACTACCAAAGCACAGATATGTCATTGCTTGTCATGGTTTTGGTACATCAAATAATAGAATAATCAATCATCTCCATTCTTAGAGAATGGCATAATCAAAGGTATTATGGAGGCAACTGGATTCATTCTCTCAAAGTGGCTGAACAATTACAGTGATTGTCAATTGTTAACTCTGGCTAAGTAGCTAATGACCACGAGTGTTTTCCTAACAACCTGCAAAATAAAATTGTTGCTTTTTCCTCTCTCAGAAACAGAGCAGGGTCACAGAAGACTAACTTGGCTTTCCAGTTGTTTTAAGAGAATTCTGAAATTTCCAAATCCATTAAAAAACAAAACAACAAAAGTAGTTTACTTCAAGAAGACCACTAGCTCATAGCTATGTATTACCCAGCCCTAATATGCCAGATGCACATGTTTGAATTACTCGTAGTTCAAAGGTAAACTGTTTTTGTTCAGCTTCAAAGCAAAAGAAATGGACAATTCATTATTTAAATGTTTATTCTGCTCTTACTTTTGGGATGTCTTTGCCCTGACTTTATGGGAACTTGATAATTCCTAGGGCAGTCCATTTCCTCTAGGATCCCTCTGGGGAGGAGTACAGGTCTCTCTCCTGCAGTTCACCAACAGGGAAACGGGAGCGCCAAGCTATAGTTAGCTCAGTACTGCCCGTGCCAATCCTTTCAGCCCAGCTTCTTAACTGCAGCATCAAGACGACTGCTGTGTTTTAGCATCAGACCCCAGCTTCTGTCCCGCACTCTTAGGACTTCCAGCAAGGGCAGGGTTATCTTTTATTCATCCTATGTATCTTAAGATCTCAGAATAGTGTCTACAACACAGATGATATTCATACACCCTATGTATCCTAAGGCCTCAGAACAGTGTCTACAATAAAGTTGATATCCATACATCCTATATATCCTAAGGCCTCGGAATAGTGTCAACAATACTGTTGACATCCATAACTTTTGTTTTCAGATTAATTTCTTTGGTTCCTTTGATGTCTGTTTTCTAGGACTTGCTTGAATCTCTCAAAATTTTTGAAATCTGAGTTTTACCCCAAACGTTCCTCTCTAGTTTTCCAGATGGCCTGCCACTTGATCAGACACATCCATGTTCACTCTGTTCTTGGATACCGAGGCTGTCTGTTTCCAGACACACCATGACTAACAGTGTGTAAAGAACTTTCAAAGGCACTCATTATCCTCTCTGTGTGAGGCAGTAGGTATGGCTCCAAATGCACAGACCCCCAAACAGAGGCCCATGAGAGAAAGGCAGGGATTTCCTGAACTCATCCCATCCCTTATAAGGAGGTCTTTGTTCTGTAGCCAAAGAGACAGAGGTTGGATAGAAAAGAGCAGCAGCAGAGTCTCCTAAGAGCTGGGCTTGTGGGAGTGATTGTGGAATAGGCAGAAATGGATTAGCTCTGCTTTGAGTACAGCTCTTGACAGATTGTTCAGAAGAGCAGGTTGGGCCCTGTGGAACATCTGCTGCCAGAGGCAGTCTGCAGGTTTCCTCTTATGGAGGGTGGGCTGAAGTGGCTCTGGGGATCTCTGAGAGGACGAGGTGTGTGTGACTGGGGGCTGTTGAGATTTTTGCAGTCAGCACTGCCCTTTCTGTACAGCTGCTTTGACAGCAAATCCTGGGTGCTTTAATTTCTCCAATACTGTGGCCTTTCCAGGCAACCTAAGCATGGCTCCTCTGGGGTATATAACACCCCATGCCAAAGCAGTCCTCTGCTAGCTCAATCTTCCTCCTGCCCCATCACCTGAGGCTGAAATGGCCTTCTTTCTTGATACTGTGAACCACTAGTGTCTTCTGTTCAGCCAGGTTTGGGTGCTGCCTCTTCCCGGTGGATTGAACTTGACTGACAAAAATGAGGCAAAAGAATAGGTACTCTGTGACTTTGATGGACTTGGTATCTGTCACCCAAGGGCAGACCTGTCTGGAGGCCTGTGTGTATTCCACACTAGCTTCTGCTCTGCTGTGACTTGTCATGCTGGGCAAAAGTCCTTGTTATATCCCACTGTGGTATCCAGGAAACAAGGTACAGCTGTCAGAAATAGACAGGGGCCAAAGCCTTGATATTGTCAGGTCAGGTGAAGAGGGAGCACATCCTTACAGGCCAGAAAGAAGCTCTTGAGCACCTTTGAAGGTTTTGTTTGTCTTTCAGAAGCACTAAAAGATAATGACAAGCCTTGAGAACATTTGGTGTCAAGTGTGCACAAATGCTGAACTGTGAAAGGAATTCCTGAAGTCACGAGATAAGAGTAAAACCATCTTCATTTCTGGAAATGGGATGGCAGGTGCTGAGCCCATGGGCTAGAGCCAGTCCTGGGGTGAAAGAGGGTGTTTTCATTCTGAGATCAGTGCATGTAGTAAGGGAATACTCTGCTCACTGCCACCCAAACCTACAGTTTGTTGAACATCTTGTCAGGCTGTGAATAGCCACGAATTTGGGGAACAGGTCCTGAGTGGGTGCTAGATGTGAAGGAGGAGTCAGGCTCCTAAGCAGACTGCTTCAGCATTATGAAACTTCGTTTCCTTTCCTGGCAAACCCCACCAGCAATGAGACACTAATAATGCCCAGTAATTGCAACACTTAATATATTCCGGAGATGTAGTTAAATAGTTTATAGTCACGATTCCAAGGAATTTTCATACCAACCCATGGTATCAGTACAGAGATTGACAGGAAGAGGTAGCAACAGTTGTGCAGGTGGGCATACACACATACACACACACACACACACACACAAATAACACATATGAACAGTTAGCAAGGATCAGGAAGAATTGTATTCCTAAGGTGACATACAGCTGCCAATTAAACCACCCAGAGAAGAGAATACATGGACTTTCTGGATCCTTGAAGTTCAGCATTTATTTATTTATTTATTTATTTATTTATTTATTTATTTATTTATTGTCATTCTTCTGAGATAGTCTTAACCATCTAGTCCAGGCCAGCCTTGAACTCATGATCTTTTTGCCTCTGCCTTTTAGAGTGCTGGGACTACAAATATGTACCCTATGCCTAGCATGGGAGTTTTTCAAAGCTCTTCTCATATTACCATTCTAGAAACTATGTAACATTAGTCCCAGATGTACTGGCTTACACCATATGCCATCGCAGAAAGTAGGCAGCAATCTCTAACTATAGATGTTATAAATAGCAGACTCTGCTAGTGTTGAGCCAGCCAGTCTCCAAGAAGTCTTAGCCTCACCCCTGGATGCAGCCCTGACCTTCAACCTTCTGTAGGATGCCAAAACCTCAGCTCCCACCTCATCTCAATGTTCCAGTGAAGGAGCACTGGAACCAGCATTTGAGCTTAGTCAGAAGTCCTGACAGCAGACCCATTCCCAGATTTCCTGGAAAGCGAGGTAGAAGAGGGTGAAGCACATGGGACCGACCCGTCCAGGGAGGAAAGGGTGTTCTCACTTTGAGACTTATGCATGTGGCAGGGGACAGTCTGCTCACCTCTGTTGAAACCCAGGATCTACCAAACATATTTCTAGACCATTCATTGGTGTGTTAGTCTAATATTCAGACCCTTTGTACCTGGTTGCCATTCCTTCTATTAAGAAGCACTCTTCTCAATAGCCTTTGGAGGTACAGGCACCAAAAGAGCTCCTGGCTAAAATGCCTTTGTGGAATGTAACCCAGGCTTGCCAATGAAGGTAGGGTTCCCTTGGGGCAAGAGGAAAGGAAGGCCGGTGCATGTCAGCAGTCACAGAGCTGCGTTTCAGATTGAATTCTGAAGGCTTTCCCATTTATAAACTCGTTGTTCTAGATTCTTAGCCCTACAAACAGAATGCCTTTGCAGTTTGTCATCCCTGGAGCTTCTTGTGAGCAGCGTCTGCATACCACCTCGCTTCCTAGGTTTAGCTCTTCATCAGGCCCTGCCCCACCTCCTTTCCCATAAGACATCTCAACTTCCACTCTCCGTGTTTGTCTCCCCTCGTCACTGAACTGCAGCACATCTCAGATCCGTCCAAACAGCTGTGCTGCAACCTGCCCGCAGGCTTTTCCAGCAGCCTCATTCCTAGGAGACAGCTTGCTCACGGTTCCAGAGCATGACCTGATTGGATTCATAGTGTCCTGCACTAAAATAGACATTATAATCCCCTCCATTTTCTGAGCAGGAAGAAACAAGTGTGTTCTTTTCATTAAGGACACCATGCTTCCAGGAAGTTATTTTTCGAATTAAGAGAAATTTAGAGGTGGCCAGAATATTACTGAAAATCCATTAAAGGTCAATGAAGTACAGAATTCATGAATTGCTGGTATGAAAACATGTTTGGCACAGTCAGTCCTACACAGCAGCTCTTCTTCCCATAACACCTGTGTAGGTCTCCAGTAAAAAGAAAAAAAATCTATGTACAAATGAGAGAGTTTTCAAGTGAGCCACCTTTGAGATAACTACTAACTCTCCCAACGCCCTGGGAGGTGCTGGGCAGCAGTTCGAGCATCCTTTCTTGCTACCGTTTGATCTCCCACTATCCCAAAGACTCTAGTTCTTGGTGCAGATTTCTTTGTCAGCAGGACTAGTTTAGATGGTGAAGCCATAACTAATAAGCAGAGGAGGGGGTCTTGAGTAGTTGGTGTCCTTAGATGAGTAAAAATAAAATGTCATAATTCTGTTCACCCCATATTAAATTCTTTAAGACACTTTATTACATTTTTTGTGTATGGCTATGAGCACATGAGTACATGCTATATCATGTGTGTTCAGAAGACAATTTGAAGAGAGCTGGTTCTCTCCTTGCACCAGGTCTTCCTGGGGATGGATTCAGTTGCCTTGGCAACAGCAGTCTTTACCTGCTGAGCCATCTCATCAGCACTATTCCATTTTAGAGATATAGAAACTGAGGTTCAGAAAGACCAACTAATTCACTCAAGGCCACCCAACTAGAAAGCATCATACCTAGATTTAAATGTGAATCCATTTCACTCCCATTCTACAGTCCTGAAAGTGCTAAGTACACCAAATATTCATGGCTAGACCTTTGGTGTGATATGAAGAGTGTAATGGGATGGAATGGACAGCCACTCTGTTGTCCTGAAGGACACACACACACACACACACACACACACACACACACACACACACACACTTTCCTTCAAACCATCCTCAGTGCCCACTTCTGGCCATAAGACAGTGTTACCATCACAAGTTCACACAGTGCCAACTGTCGGGGAGCTGGGTGGCCTTCTCATCTTCCTACTCTTGGCATCTTGATTCCTCTTTCTCTGACCTATACTGCTTGGCCGTCCCTTTTTTTTTATTATTCCTTTTTAGTCTATAATATTCCAGTGTGCCAGATGAAGTCCAGAGAAGAACAGTACAGCATCATAAGCTGAAGTGAGAATATTTCTTGCCAACTCAAATTATTTATGATCGAACAGTTAACCAGTCACTCAACTTGAGGATTTTGGTACCATAGGGCTGTTTTATTAGCCTCAGCATAAAGACGCCTTGTACATAAACAACATTTATTGTGCCAGTCTGCTAGCTGGCTTGTTAAAACCATGTTGTGTCAGGACAGGATGGTTCTAAGAGAAACAGAAATGAAGTTCTGTGCTGTTTGCTTCTGAATTAACGCACCTGGTCCCCTCATGGAACACACACACACACACACACACAGCCAGTGTGTTCACACAAAGACTGTTTCCTGAGATCCCACTATATGCCCTAAAAACATGGGAAATACAAAGGAGATAAGCGCATCCTTGTAATAGTGAGGCTTACATGCTAACATGAGGGAACCAAACAGTCAGGAATGTCATCACTGTAAGCATAGAAGAGCACACAGGGGACCAGCTCCTCTGGGCTACGATGGTCCCACATATATCATATGGGTGACATATGAGAAAAACTGAATGGAGTAGGTGAAGAATATTCTAAAAGAGCAGATAGGAAAGGCAAAGGCATTATTAAATAATTTAAAGAGAGGTTAGGAGGCTGTGTCTGAAGGAAGGTAAGAAGAGGGGCAAAGCAGGGAAATAGAGGCAGAGGGAAGTCTGAAGAGCAGGATAAGTGGCCTCAGTACAGTGTCACAGATAGGCGAGGGTCTTTGGCATTTGGTGAATAGGAGAGTGAATAAATGAGTTGACTGCTGGATGATTTTTTTTAAAAAAGAGCTGGTTCTGTGCATATGTTGGGGAGGATAGAAGCCATCTTCTCTGGAACCCACCATTTATAGCAGCCACTAGTTGGTGAATGCTTGCAATGTGCCAAGTCACCTAGAGGCATTCTGTAGATATAATTTACATTATCCCATGTCATCATCCTAGGGACAAAGACATAATTCTTTTCTCTGTGCTGGGAATGGAGGCAAGCGCAGTATCGGAGGAACCTGCACAAGATAAAAAAAAAAAAATGCTTAATGGTAGAGCCAGGGCCATATCTCCACCCCTCTGAACAGAAGCGCTGGGCTCTAGACTCCTGGAGCTACTGGGTCCGTGGCCAGGAAGATGTATCTGGTTTAACATAAAGATGTAACTTGCAAGAGGCTAGAACTGCTGAGAAACAGAGCTGGGTCTTGGAATGCACCCAAGTGGATCCCAGGCCAGGGTGCAAGATAGACAGGGAGCTGCAATGTCCTCCCATGCACAGTACTGAAGCCCCCTGAGACCTTGTTTGGGATTAAAGAAAAACAGATTGCTCCAAACAATGGGGACATAAATATAGGCAGCTGCATTTAAACTGCCAAGTCCAGAAGTCCCTCAAAATCTCAGCTCTTCATTTGGGCTTTGGTTTCTAATGGTGTAGAAAGAGATACCAGATGAAATTCAGTATTTCCCACTTTTATGTGTTTTTAAAGCAACTCTAAGTAGTCACAGATACCTACCACCCTGTTTTCTTTTGTGTTTTTCAGTCCTGGGAAAAAAACTTTGATTCCAGGACTCTGTGCATGCTAGGCAAGTATCCTACCACGGAGCTACATGCCAGCCCCAGATACTGGCCTCTAAATAAAGTCTAAGAATTTCAATAGTTGTGAAATATATAGATTGTAGAGTTTTTTGCTGTTTTGAGACAAGGCCTCACTATGTGACCCAGGCTGGCTTCAAACTCATGATTCCCATGCCTCTGCCTCTGGCATTCCATGTCCCACATGGCAGCTTAAACGCAGCTACTTATATTTATGCCCCTACTATTTGGAGCAATCTTTTCTTTTTCTTAAAACACAAACACAGTAAATACCAAATGGAGTTAAAGGCTTCAGGGGAATATAAAAATAATCAACCATCTCCTCTTTCCCTTCCTCCACCTAATTTTAACATTAATCATTAAATGCACATTTCCAACTTCTCTGTCCTTTAATTTTTAAAATTAATACTATAAGGAAATCTCCACACATAGACTGACATGTTTCTGATATTACTTATTTTTTTCTTTTTTATTGAAAATAGATTTTTTTCCATACAATATATTCTGATCACAGTTTCCCCTCCCCCAGCTCCTCCCAAGATCCTCCCAACCTCCCCACCCACCTCAATCCATACTCTTTCATTGTCTTTCTCACTAGAAAACTAGCAGGAATCTAAAAACATTAAAGTAAATTAAAACAAACAAACCAGAATATGACAAAACAAACAGGAAAAAAAAAAAAAAAAAACGAGCCAAAGAAAAAGCACAAGAAACACACAGAGATGCAGAGACACATTTCATAGTTGCTTAATATTCTTTTTAAAAAAATAAATTTAAAATTTCATCTTTATCTTGTGCACATGCTGAGATGTATTCATGAAGCTCAGAGGACAACTGGAGGTAGTTAGGTCTCTCCCTCGACAACATGGGTCCCAGGAATCAAACTCAGGTAGTCAGCAAGCTCTTTCTTCCACTGAGCCGACTCTCCAACACAGCAGCTTAATGTTCTACTTCTTCGATGTAGCAATCTGTCTCCCTGTGTCCTGTGTGTCTTCATGTTATTCCTCATAATTTTTATTGCTATCAATAAAGTTACAATAAAAATTCTTCTAAAGCATACTTACATTTTTATGCTTTGATTTTTTTGAGATAGATTTTTAAGAGAAAATTGTTCAAAGGCATAAACAGCTAACATTTTAATAAAGACGATAAGGTTATTTTTCAGCATGTTTTTACCTATCACATATCTTCTAGCAGGATACAATACTGCCTTTTACTCACCTCCTTAAAAACATTGTTCTTATAGTGTCTGTGGGATTTTCCCCAACTTGATGAATAAGAAATGGTCTTTAAAAATAATCCTGAGTAAGGTAACCCAGACCCAGAAAGACAAACATGGTATGTACTCACTCATAAGTGGATATTAAATGTAAAGCAAAGATAATCAGGCTACAATCCACAGCCCTAGAGAAACTAGGTAACAAGGAGGACCCTAAGGGGTTTGCATGAATTGCCCTGGGAAGGGGAAATAGGTGAGATCTCCTGGGTAAACTGGGGGAAGGGAAGGTGTGGAGGGGCAGGAATAGAGGATGGGAACATGAGGGACCTGGACAGTCGAGTTGGGGAGGGATAGAGAGCAATAAAAGAGATATCTTGATAAAGGGAGCCATTATGGGGTTAGGAAGAAACCTGGTGCCAGGGAAACTCCCAGGAATCCACAAGGATGACCCCACAATAGTGGAGAGGGTGCCTGAACTGGCCTTCTCCTGTAATCGGATTGGTGAATGAATACCCTGTCATCATAGAGCCTTCATCCAGTAACTGATGGAAGTAGATGCAGAGATCCACAGCCAAGCACTGGGCTGAGCTCCAGGAGTCAGGTTGAAGAGAGGAAGAAAGGGTCATATGAGCAAGGAAGTGGTCAAGGTCATAATGGGAAAACCACAGACAGCTGACCTGAGCTTGTGGGACCTCAAGGACTGTAGGCTGACAGCTAGGGATCCTAGGCCCTCTGCCTGTGGGATACAGCTGTGTGGCTTGGTCTATTTGTGGTGCTCCTAGCAGTGGGTGCAGGGTCTGTACCTGGTGCCTAAGCTGACTTTTTGGAGCTATGGCGGGACACCTTGATGGGGGCTTGGTCCTGCCTCAACTTGCTTGGTCCTGCCTTGATATGTCATGCTTTGTTGACTCCCATTTGAGGCCTTACCCTTTCTGAGAAGTGGATGGGGGAGGGGTAGAAAGGAGTTGGAGGGAGGGAACGCAATGAAAGGAGGGAGGGGGAAATTGTGGTTGGTATGTAAAATAAATTTTAAAAATTTAATTAAAAAAAATGGTCTTCTTCTTTTTCCCTACTAATTGAGTTTTCTCCCATTTGATGATTTCACACATTTCATACAATGTATTGTGATCATTCACATCCTTACCTCTTATTCCTTTCCCATTCGTTGACTCAATCCCTCCTTCCTGACCAGTGTCCCTTCTACTTTCTAGTCTTTGTGTGTGTGGAGGACAAGGGGGCTTGCTAGTTAGTGATAGCTACTGTGAGGAGGACCTTGTCAGCGGCAGCTACTGTGTGTGGAAGGGGATCTCGTCAGTGATAGCTACTGTGTGTGTGGGATCTTGTCCTTGATAGCTACTGTGTGTGTGTGGAGGGGGTGTCTTGTCAGCTACAGCTACTGTTGGGGGGGTCTTGTCAGTGATAGCTACTGTGTGTGTGGGATCTTGTCCTTGATAGCTACTGTGAGGGGGCATCTTGTCCTTGATAGCTACTGTGTGTAGGTGTGGAGGGGGGATTTTGTCAGTTAGTGATTGCTACTGCATGTTTAACTCAATATTTTTATATTTCCTGGTTATTTTCATTTAACCTTTTATGAACTACTTATTTGAAGACACATTTTAAACTAGCCTTGTCTTCCTATGGATTCGATGAGCATTTGTTTATCTTTTTATACATACCATGATATCTTTTACAACATGTGGATATTAGTCTCTCTTACTTGATGATGCTGACTGAGCACCTGACTTAGGAAGCCCCCGCCCCTCCAGAGTCAGCAGGTAGAGATGCCTATCACCAAGCCCGACAGCCTGACTTCAATCCTTTCAGCCAAGTCATGCAATTTGTTCTCTGACTTGCACATGTGTTCCGTGGCAATACACACACACACACACACACACACACACACACACACACACACACACACACACACACATTTTCAAAATGAGGACACTGAGATGGCTCAGCAGATAAAGGCCTTACCTCCAAACCTGATAGCCTGACTTAGATTCCCAGAATATACATGGTGGAAAGATGAACTGACTTCCACAAATTGTCCTTAGCTCTTCACATGTATGCTGTGGCACATGTGTGTGTGTGTGTGTGTGTGTGTGTGTCACACACAAGCACAAAATAAATAAAGGTTAAAAAAAAGGCAGCTCTATCCCAAATTGTGTGGGTTGTCCTATGTTTTTCTTCTTCCTTAAGCTTCTTCTGAATTAAGAAGGGCGTTTTACAATAAAGTCAACTTCTTTCACGTGTTCAATTTGGTAGTGTTAGGGGCATTGACAAGCTTCTTTATCTAGTCCCCCAAAGAGATCTCCTTCTGACAAAGCAATTGTTCCCTATTTCCTCGGCCCCGTTATTTATCAATGGAGTACTGATCCACGTATCTCCCTCCTCTCTATGTCTATTTATGTATTCTGGATATTTCATCTCGATGGCATTACATAGTACGTGTGGCCTTGTGTATCTCAGTATTTTACTTAGCATAAAAATTTCAATATTCATCTATGTTGTAGCATGTAACAGCATATTCCTTTTTAAGGCTGAATAATGTTCTCTGATATGAATAATATCCTTTAACTTTAACTTCATTGTTTTATAACTGAAATCTATTTTTGCATGTGGTGTGAGACAGAAGTCAAATTTTATAAAGCCACAGACAGAAGGATATAATGGAGATGCCAATACCCAGGAATAAATTGAAATGAATCCATATTCAACAAGTACATTTATGTTTATTTCTTTATTTGCATTAACCTAACTTCTAAGTACATTTAACACATCTGATAGTGGTACCTGCCAGAGAGGAAGCAACAGCTGAGGGCAACAAACAACCAGCATTAATCCAGCAGTGTATGCAGCCACTCTGATTCATGGGCCTTCTTATGGGTCTCCTTGCTGTGGGCATTGGCAGGTCGGTGGGGTAACATTTAATTAATCAATGTATCAGCATTATATAGCTCCTCTTAAAAGACACAGTATTCTATTTTGAAGCTGTGTGAACTGGGAGTTCAGAAATAGCATGGGAACTCTAGCTAATCTATTTTCTAAATGTTCATTCCGGAGTGGTGGCAACTTTTGACCTTGATGCTGATTATGATTAGCATAGCAATCACTCTTCTATAATTAAAAGGCAGATGAGAATTCTTTGGCTTGTTTATTAATTCCCTTATGAGTCTTGTTTTATTTTCCAACTATGAGGACAAAGTGTTTATCTGACTCATGAGTGAGTGTGGGTGTAAGCCCAAAGATGGAGACCAAGGCTGCCTTAAAAAGTAACCACTGCCTCCTGAACATGACCCCAAAAGTGCAGCACGCCCCTGGCTCTTTCCCTGCTCACTCTACTTGGACAAACAGTAATATGCAGTCACGTGAACCTGTAACAATCCATAGCAATGATGCTGACTTTCAGCGACTAGTTTTCTAGAAGATTGGAGAGGGAAGCTGAGACCCCTGCAGGACCAGCAGTGTGAGAAACCGCTGCAGTGTGTGGCCATCCTTTCCCAGCCCTGCTTGTACCAGGCACAGCGGCACCAGGTTCCTGGTGAGTGCCAGCCTCTGCCTCTCTAAGAACAACTTGAATTACAGCTCGGAATCAAATTTTGTGTTTCCGTTTTAATGACGCTTATTACTTTCTGGCCACTTGATATAAACAGGTACCATGCAAAGTGCTCTTGGTACCCTGTCATTCAATCCTCCCAACAGCACAATGAGGTACAATTATCATCCTGGTTTTCAGAGGAGGCAACCGTGGCCTTGAGGTATGAAATAACTTGTTCAAGGTCATCTGATAATAAAGTGGGATCCAGAGAGACTCTCATGCTACCTGGGCCCCCATGGTAAGTAAGCTATCTGGCTCCCTGAGGTTTCATTTCACCACTTGCTTCTTGCAGGCTTGCATCTCATCACGGATGTTGCTCTTACGGTGATGATGTAAGAATGGCAACAAGGACACCAGCAAGCACACACACCAGACCCTTCTACACCCTGTCATTTCTGCCTGACTGCTAATGCTATGGGTGACTCTGTCGTGATTCCCATTTCACATGTGAGAAAGCTGAGGCCCAGAGAGGTCTCACAGAGGAGAGCAGCAGTGGTTGTGGTGGGGGCTTCACAGCTGTGTCAGCTCCCTGTCACATTACCATGCATTGCTTTGCAGTTTACTCCAAGACAGTACACTTCCTCTTGTCTTATATCCCTGCAGGAAGTGGCTCAGCAGTGTGGGCTGTCGCTCAGATTATATTTAAGGGAATCAAGATCAGTGTTCAAACTTTTTGTAAGGAGCCAGATATTGTGGTGACCCCATACACCCAGTCTCAAATAGCATGGTTGCAAGCTAATGATAATGATTGGACCATATTGACATGTTCCATGCAGGGTTGGTTTGTTTCTCACTACCCCTCCAATGATGTGTGTCAATTTTTTTTTAATTACATCCTGTTATATTTCCCAAGATAGTACAGATGACTCCTATTCCTCAGGCCTGTGTTATATTTACTGATGGTACTTCATGTGGTTTTGCTGTGGTGGTTTCTGGAAACAGTGAAGAGAATAAAAGTACAGGGCACTTCTGCCCAGATGGCAAAGGTACAGGCACTGTCGCTTGCTTTACAGAAGTTTTCTGATGAGAGTGTAACTATTTATACTGATAGCCAATATGTGGCACATGCCATTATGCCTTTGGAGACAATAGCCTACATACCATCTATTTCTCTCATTCATGAATATTTATTGCAAGTGCAGGGACTCATGGTCCTGCTCACATAACCTTTATGTGGGCCATATTAGAGCTCATACCCAATTGCCTGGACCTCTAAGCGAAGGTAATCAGAGGGCTGACACCATTACTCATATGGCTGTCACATTAATTTGTTCTGCCTTTGAAAAGGCTACTCAGTTGCATCAACGTTATCATCTTAATGCTGGATCTCTTCGTCATCACACAGGCATAACTTGGGAACAAGCCATCGAGATAGTTAAATCATGTCATATTTGTGCTGAATTTTTACCTGTTCCTCATTTGGGAGTTAATCCCCAAGGACTTTTCATGTGTGGCAGATGGACATCACACACGTGCCTTCCTTTGGAAAATTACAATATGTCCATGTGTCTATTGATACATATTCTTCTCTAACTTTTGCTTCTGCCAATTCAGGGGAAAAGGTTAAAGATGTAAAGAATCATTGTCAGAGCACCTGTGTGGCCTGGGCAGGTGTCTCCATGATGGGTAAGGTGACCTGCTGACATCCCACGCAACCCAAGTCAGAAGCTCATTTTTTAATAAAAGGGGGACCTGCAGGGCCCTGGCCCCCATTTTGGGTAATTGTTGCCTTGCTTTCGGACCTTGACCTTGAAATCCTCCCTATGCTAATTCCCTGCCAGGTTCTACCCTCCTGAATGCTTAAGGTAAGTTCCTTGTCTGTGCATCCTGAA
Organism: Peromyscus leucopus; assembly: GCF_004664715.2. Classification (NCBI taxonomy): domain Eukaryota; kingdom Metazoa; phylum Chordata; class Mammalia; order Rodentia; family Cricetidae; genus Peromyscus; species Peromyscus leucopus. The sequence goes on along the minus strand of NC_051070.1, from coordinate 87,111,002 downwards.
TAATGGACGTTAACATCTTAGATGCAAGATTGTAAAACATTAGTAGCCAACTTCTGCCCTCCAGGGTCCTCCCATTGTGCTGTAAGCCTGTAATTAAGACCTCCTACCCCCTTCAAGAAATGACATTCGACATTTAAAATTTATATATATATATATATATATATATATATATATATATATATATATATATAATGAATACTGCGAATGTAATCTATGAATACCACAACTGTGATTAATATCATTAATATCATGAGTGTAATTTAATAAATACATAAATAAATAAATAAAAAGAAAATAAAAACAAACAAAAAGAATCATTGTCTTCATGCTTTTGCTTACATGGGAGTGCCAAAATGCATAAAGACTGATAATGGTCCCACCTACAGCAGTATGGGATTTTCAAAATTCTGCCAAGATTTTTCTATTGTTAATAAGCCTGGTGTTTCTTATAATCCTCAAGGACAGGCTATAGTAGAATGCTGCCATCGTACCTTAAAAACATATATTGCTTAAGTAAAAAGTGGGGAGCTAGGGGCTCATCTCTCCTCTCCACATTCTATTCTTTCCCTTGTTTTAAATATTTAAAATTTTTTATCAGTGGATTCTGCTGGAGTATCCACTGCAGATAAGCACTGGAGGGCTTCTGTAGCAAATCATCCTCTCATGCAATGGAAGGATCTTTCTACTGGCACTTGGAGGGGACCCAATCCAGTGTTGGTGTGGGCCCCGGGGATCTGTTCGTGTCTTTCCACAGGACAATGAGGTGCCTCTTTGAGTTCCTGAGCACTGTGTGTGCCCTGTAGCTGCTGATGAATCCCAACATGGCAGAGACCTATTGGGCCTTCATGAAAAACTCTCCCCTTTTGATGCCAATGGGGATTGACAGCCCAATACAGCTAGCCTTGGCAAACATTAATGTAAGCCTAGGAACTGTAGCCATGTGATTGGTTTCTTCAGAAGGTAATGTATGGTAACTATTTTCAAAAATGTTGAGAATGTGTCACCCAGACACCTTGGAGATTAAGGATAACTCTGCAGGTCACTGACCTCCATTTGTTAACAATAGCATGCCAGCTAAGCCTTTTTCATTTTCGCAATCCTCTTCAAGCTGGTGTAGCACCTACCTTTTCAGGAGTGGCTCTGTGCAACATTTATTGGCCTCCTGAAATTCATCTAGCCTCCTTTGAAGATACCTTAAAATTTGTGAGCCTGAATGTAGCCATTATGAGACCATTAGCTCTGCTCCTTGTTTGCTGTCTTTTTTTTTTTTTCCTTTATGGTTCTCAATTGTTCTTTTGCAGAGCTGCCAGCTTAATTCGTGCTGGGATCAAGAAAAATGGGCCTTGGCAGTTCGTGTTCCTGGAGCTGTGTCTATGCCAGTGGACCATGGCAGTTAGACACAGATGATGCTCACATGCTCCGGAAGAGAATCTGACATTGCTGTTGCTGTTGCTGTTATAGCGGTGGTGGCCACTGCTGCTACTGTTTCTGGGATTGGTATTTTATAATTGGTTACAACAGCTAGCACAGTGGAGACCCTGGCAGCAAAAGTAGCTACCACAATTAGTTAAACTTTCATTCTATTTGGCATGATAAACTTAATTCTACAATTACAAATTTGAATTGGCTTTGAAAGTTGTAAAATTTATAAAACTCAAGTTCTACTTGCCTATGGGATACCACTTTACAAGTACTCCAATTTGCAGTAAGGCTCGTTTAGGAAGGGAATGGCTCAATTGCCTTTAGCCTCCTGGCTATGGGTGGGTTAGGACTTCTGTTGATCTTTTCTGTGTTGCACAGATTGCAAGCCCAGCACCACTTTGAGATCTTTGGCAGCAGTTAACTCTACAGCTCATGTGGTTGAGTCTGTATGATAATGAGTCTTCAGAGACAGGTAATGCCTGGGGGGCGGTCATCAACCTAAACCAGAGCGCCTGTGTGTTCTGGGCAGGTGTCTCCATGATGGGTAAGGTGACCTGCTGATGTCCCACGCAACCTAAGTCAGAAGCTCATTTTTTAGTAAAAAGGGGGGACCTGTGGGCCCTGGCCCCCCACTGTGAGTGGCTGCCGCCTTGCTTGCCGACCTTGACCAGATTCCTTCTTACTGAACGCTCACCGGAGAGATCACCAGAGGTTCTTTGTTTGTGTATCCTGCATTTGGTGTAAACAGCTTAGATGCAAGACTGTAGAACATTGGGTAGAGAACTTCTGTCCTCCAGGGATCCTCCATTGTGTTATAAGCCTGTATTTAAGGTTTCCTTCCTCCTTCAATAAATGGCATTTGGCATTCTGCTGCGGTGAATGACTCGCTGTCTCTTGTCCCCTATTTTTTAATCCACAGCCCCTTGCTCAGACATGGTGAATGGGTAGCGGTAGCATGGGCGTTACCGCAACACAGCAGCTCTTCACCTCCCACTTCCTCTGTCAATCTTTGTTTTGAAGCTCTTCTCTGCAGGGTGTTCTTGTCTAATAATGCTGTCAAAAGTAAGGGCTCTGGAGGAACCAAAGTCAAGAAGCACAGAGGTAATTGCACATCCATGTTTATTGTTGCACTATTTACAACAGCCACAATATGGAACCAGCCTAGATGCCCATCAGTACATGAATGAGTAAAGAAAATGTGCACACAGTTGAATTTTACACAATCATATAGAAGACAAAGGTAGCATGACATTAGAGGGAAATGCATGCAACTGGAGACTCAGAAAGATCAATGTTATCTTTTCTACATGGAACCTACATTTAAAAGTATTGTGGTGGTAATCTAATTGTACTGAAATGTGATTTTGATTGTATGTTAATAAATAAAGTTGCCCGGGGGTCAGAGCTATTAGAGCCATAGCAAGAGTGTGGCGGTGGTGGCACACGCCTTTAATCCCATAGATCTCTGTGTGTTTAGGGATACAGCCAGCATTGGAGACATATGCCTTTAAGACCTAGGGGGCTGTACATTCAGACAGTGACGAGGCAGTCACGTGTTTGGGTTTACAACCAATGAGAAGGCAGAACAAAATACTATAAATAGACAAACAGACAGGAAATAGGTCTCTTGCGGGAAGCTGGGATACCGCAGGTGGAAGGGTGAGATTTTAGCTCTGAGCTCTGACCTCTCATCTTTCTCTTTTACATTGTTTCTGTGTTTCTTATTTAATAAGACGGTTGGTTACATCAATAAAGTATATATGTGTTTGTATAAAAAAATGTAAAGATAGGTCCTGTTAATAGTGCTTGTTATCTCAGGATTCCCTGTGATGCCCAATGCTCCCTGTGAACAGTCATCTAAGGACTAGAAAGGAAATAGGAAGGGGACAGATTGGTTCTTTCTCACAGCTGAGGCACTGATTCAGGAACTCCTTTGGAGCAAATGTCCATCAAAGTTTCTTGTCAACCTTGCTATCTAACAAGAAGAATCTACTGACCTGATAGATGTCTGAAGTTATGTGCTGAAGTTAGAATAGTAAGTGTTCTGATACATTCCCAGAATGGCCTCACATAGGGACTCCAAAGTACACATTGATTGTCTTGCCTTAAAGTAACTATGTACCTAAAAGAAATAAGAATAATGATAAAACTACCCAAAACAAAATATACTGAGCATTTATACTTATATTCTATTATTTTAAGAACCACAGATGTATTAACTCTCTATTTTTGGGAAGTAAGTGCTATTATTTTCTCTAACTGCAACCAGAGAAATGAAGAGGAAGGAAGGTTAAATACATCAGCTGCCATACAAGAGGGCCAGGACCAAGATTGTCTGTGCCGGCTCTCTGCACAGCCCACACACTTACACTGTTCCACTGAAATCCGGGGCTTGAGGAGAAGGAGTTGCTCAGATGAGGATGAATAGGCTTTCGAAGTTGTGCCAGTTGCAGCCTGAAGATGCCAATGGCTTCTGCATATCATCCCGTTTACTCCCTACAGCCACATTTTGAAGACTGTTCTATTATCATCTCACTATAAGAGTCTGAAACTAAAGTTTAGACCAACTGAGATAGTTGTTCAAGACAAATAGCTGGTGAGTAGGTGAGTCAACAGTGGAGCCCAAGGCCTATCTGGCTGCAAATACAATTTGCAAGACTATCTTCTGATGTGGTTTTACTGCACAGAGAGAAGAGATGGCTATTTATGTGGATTGAGTCTCATTAGAAATCTGACTGCTGACCTCCCTCTGCCACCTTTTGATTGTCACATGCTTCCTACCTTGGCCTTCTTGGCTTCTCATTTCTATTAGAAGGTATATTGAGAAATCATATATTTATTCAGATTTTCCATTTATGAGTTCAAAAAATCCTTCTGATCTCTCCTTTCAATATCCTTTTATTTCCTGGACTATCAGCCATCCCCATATTTCAGAATATAGTCCATTCCAGCCTTAACTCTTTGTCTTATCACTAGTGTGTGTGTGTGTGTGTGTGTGTGTGTGTGTGTGTGTGTGTACATGTGTGTACATACATGAGTATGATGATGAGAGGTCAATGTTGTGTCTTCCTCAGTCACTCTCCCCCTTATTTTTTGAGAGGCAGTTTCTCCATTCAGATAGGCTGGCTGACCAAAGGACTGTAGGAACCCACCTGTCTTCAGCTCCCCAATGCTGGGGTTGTCAATGTATGCTGCCACATCTGTCTTTTTACATGGGTGCTAGGGACCAGAACCCAAATTCTTATGCTTAGCAGCAAATATCTTACTGACTGATTCATCTCCCCAGAACCTTTGTCTTTAGCTTTGATGTCTAGATAAACTCAGATATTTCTCCTAAGATCCAGACTTCATTTCTATTCACAATGAATAATCATATTCAGTTGGGCATAACTGATATTTGGGAAATGTCCAACCATGTTGGGCCTTCTCTTAATTTTTTAGCTTCTGACTATGATTTACATATTCCTGCTCACTCAGGCCTAAAACAGAAGGACTTTTATTGTTCTTGAAAATCCAATTCATGTATTTACCTATTAATTATGAATGAAATGATATAGTGATATGGAACCATTCATTCACTCATCAAATTCTACATGTTAGCTACTACACCATAGACAAAAGGCCAGGTCTGACAAAAGACGGCAAGTGTAGGTCATAGCAATACATGCAACAGTAAACAGACAAGGGTAAGTGAACAAAGGGAGGTGGGAATGGACTATACTCTGAGATATGGGGATGGTTGATAGTACAGGAAGAGAAAGTACATCGAAAGGAGAGATCAGAAAAAAATTTTGAATTCCTCCTAAACAGAGAATCTGAAAAAGTTTTTCAAAGTAGGGGCTAGCAGTCATCTTCCCCACTTCTCTTTCTCTCACATACCCAGTAACCACTCTGTACTTCTCAAGTACAGAGAAGAGATAGGAAGTTCAGAATCTCACTCTGAATCCCAGGCTGCACCACATGGTTTTTAAGTCCTGCACCACCTCGTTAAGGTCTCCATCTGCTTCCTTTTCTCATCTGTTTAACAACAAGATTCTGAGAGGGTATAATCAGAGATGAGAAGCATAGTCTTCATAACCTTTAAAAACTGGTTCTAGATTTGCACTAGGACTGCATTATGGGAGGGGGGCTAGAAGCAAGAAAGCTAGAAATGAGCCCACTGAGGCAGAGCAAAATGAGACTGGAATTTTCACCATGACTGAGACCTGAGGTTGCATACAGCCATGAGCTAGCTTTGATCCGTTGCCTATTTTTATAAATAAAGTTTTACTGGAATGTAGGCAGGCTCATTTATATACATGTTGCCCATGGCTGCTTTGGGTTGGAACAGCACAGCTGAGTTCAAACCATGGAGGCTGAGGAAACCAAATTATGTATTTTCTTATTTGGCCTTTGATAGAAGATGTTTCCCAGCTGTGGTTGCAGACACACAGCATTTCCCACACCAGGCATACAGGTGCTTCTTCCCTGGCCTTTTTACATGGCCACTTTCTTAGGTTTAAGACCTCACATTCAGTAACAGGGCAGTTTGTGGAGCTGAAAAGAAGCCCCTGTATTTGATCCCGACTGTTAGACTCTTTCGTGGAACTACTGTAATCTGCCCCAGATTTCATCACATATGTGTCTTCTCAAAGGTGTCTGATTTGTTCATCAGCATGTGTCAAAGTGCCAGTTGTCCCTCCAAGGTCAGAGGCCAGAGAAACATTCTTCTGGAGAAGGGGTGATGAGTGAAGTAACACCATGTTGTGGGTCACTTAATAGGTTCTAGATTTTAAAATGAATACTAGAAAGATTGAAACTTAAAATAATTGCCCAGGCAACAAAACAGGAGCAGAAAATAACCTTCCAGAGACCAAAGGTAGATGCTGTCAGTGTAAGCTGAAAACAAGCAAGTGCTTAAACAGGCACCGGCCCTGAAAAGGAGTGTCCAAATGGCCAATGAAAACACAAAACAAGCTTCAACTTTACTATTTGCAGAAAGCAAATTAAATCAAGCTCCAAGGGAAACTGCAAATGAAAACCAAATAAATTTAGTAGAAGAGCTAAAATTAAAGACAAAAAAACTGAAGTATCTACAAGCAGTGGGCAGAAACCACTTACACGATGTGCTGTAAGGTATGCTGATGATACATGGGCTTTGAAAATGTTTTGGCAGTATCTACTAAATCTGAGCTCATATATGTTCCGTGAGGCAAGAAAATTTTACACATGAGTTCACCCAAAACACCATTCAGAATGTTGACAACATACTGTTTGGAATATTCCCAAATACCTAGGAATAAATTAGTAAGTGGTACATTTATCTGTACACACACACACACACACACACACACACACACACACATTGGGGTGGGAAGAATAGTATACAGCAATTAAAGTGTACTGTCTGGTATCATTCTATACAGCAAAATGAATGAGTTTTTCTTTTTTGGTGTTACAGAAAAACGCTAGGTGCAAAATGAGTACATTTATCTGGATTTAAGACATAGGTAAAACATTTGTGCTGTTAGAAATTATGGTAGTGGCCCTCCTTGGATGGGTAGTGGCCCTCCTTGAGTGGGTAGTGGCCCTCCTTGAGTGGGTAGTGACCCTCCTTGGGTGGGTTAGCAACTAGAAAGAACAGGATGTATGCTGTTGGAGAGTTGCTAGTGTTCTTTTTTTTTTCCAGAACACACAAAGAAGTGTGTTCTGTTTATAGAAACATACCAAAAATCACATTTGGACATTTGGATACAGAAATATGTTCAGCAGAAATTGGAAGTGGCCAATCATTTCCTACAGGAGAAAGATAAAATGTGCTTCCTGGAATATAAAGCCTTGAATGACGGGCATCTAAAAATCTATAGGTCTGCTGCTCCCTACACACACAACAGAAGGCCTTCATTGATTTGCTCAATTACTGTAGGAATGGACAAGCTTATTTTGCATCATGGGCCATTAGTGGTTTATAGAACACATTAAGAGCAGCATCCTTGAACACTGGGTAAGTAAAAATAAAACATCAATGCTATTTTATAAGTTTTAAAACTATACTTCTGTAATTCCTCCAGTTCTCATACAGAAACACCACTGTAAGATTGTATGGCAGGACACCCCATAGCACTGATCAGGAAACTGAAGCCTAAGGGAGCATTCTCTAAGTAGTGGCAGAGGTGGGCTCCAAACCTGTTTCCTTTCCTCCTTTAGACAGGAAAACTTCCTGGAAACCTTGTGTAACATGAAATTTATATACACATAAATAATATACATGAGAATCAAACCACTGCCAATTTAGTAATGTTTTAAAGTGAGTTTGTATTTTACTATCATAGCTTCACATATGCTTGAAAGCGGCCATGAAAATGGACCATGGCACACATTTGTACAGACAATGCTCAGTGTCTATATAAATTCAAGGATATCCAAATTGTCCAAAGCTCGTGTCCCAAGGGCAGAGGTAAGCCATGGTGTGAGGGATTTACAAAGGCCCTGGACCTGTCTGGGACTTTGTTCAGTTTCCCAGAGTCCAACATTCCCTAGCTAAGATTTCTAGCCTTACTGCTTATCTTTCATCTGACTTGATACCATGAAGGCTGGCACTGCTGTTTCTTCCAGCTCATGTCCCTTCTGTGAGTGGCACTCTAAATTCTCACAGACACTCTCAATTAACATCATGTTGTAGGTATGACCTAACCCCACCCCATGGCCAACCAGAAGCTTCCCCTTCCTGGACACAGGGATAGGTACAGTAGGGTAGGATAGGGGAGATTGGGCCAAATAGTGACAGTCAGAGTGGACAAAATCACTGGGAAGACAGAGTTGTCTGTCTCCTGTGGCTGACAGCTAGCTTAGTGGTCCACTGGATACCATATGTAAAGATGTTGGAAGTGAAGCTATCATAGAGAGAAAACAGAGTCTAGACCTGGTTGAAGAGCCTGATAACATCTCTCAAACATCTGGATTCATCTGTACCTGGATCTGGAGTATCTTAAACTTGAAAGTTAGGTAAGTTGATTAAGTTTCCTTTGTTCTTAGTCCATTGGTGAGGTCTTTTCAGGTATGCAAGGGAGTGTGTCCAGACAAAGATCCTCAAGCAGTAACACCACCTCTCTGTACTTCAGTTCGCTCATCTGAAACACAATAATAACTAGGTTCTTGTAGCTGCAGAGTTTTTCTCCGGGTCCCGCCAAACCCTGGCAGTCTGACAGCCCACTTATAAAATAAACACACAGACGCTTATATTATTTAAACTGTTTGGCCTAATGGCTCAGGCTTCTAGCTATCTAGTTCTTCTATCTTAAATTAATCCATTTCTATAAATCTATGCCTTGCCACGTGGCTCGTGGCTTACCTGCATCTTCACATGCTGCTTGTCATGGCGGCGGCTGGCAGTGTCTCCCTCCGCCTTGCTGTTCTTTCAGTTCTCCTCTCTGTTAGTCCTGCCTATACTTCCTGCCTGGCTACTGGCCAATCAGTGCTTTATTTATTGACCAATCAGAGCAGCACATTTGACATACAGACCATCCCACAGTGGGTTCTTTTCTCAGAGAGTGAAGATGAGGAACAGAGGAGAGAGGATAGGTGTAAGAGCAGTCAGCAGATTATAAAACAGAAGAAAATGCTTCTTCATGTTAACAGTGGACTCTTAGTTGTCATGTGGAGAGAAGATTACATAAAGCTGTCCACTAACATCAGAAGCGTTGGATAGCTCTTTCAAGGGCTGTTCTTGTCCCAGACACATGTTGAAGATGCTGAAATCTGGAGTTGGGCAACTAGGAAGGAATTACAACACAAGTTGTGTTTTTGTTATTTCCTTGTTTTGTTTTTAAGACAGAAAATAGCACTATGCTAATGAGGTAGTGAAGGCACATCCTAAAGCCCACCCATGACCTCCATTTGAGGCTACCTTTCAGACCTGGAAGATCTGCCTGAAAGAGCATAAGGAACAAAAGCCATCAACTTCCAGTGCTAGCCACTCGCGGCTCTGCTGAACACATCTCCAGCCATAGAGGAGCATGGAGATGATATTAGGACTGCATTTCCAAGAGAGGTTGGTCATTCTCTAGGCAGCTGCCCATTTAGAACTCCCAAGACAAGTCTGGAGTCCCAACTGTGCTGACAACTAACTAAATGAAGGTTCTTTCTGGAATATCCACCTCTGGTATACTAGAATACCTCTTTCTAGAAGGCAAGAGCTGAATCTGACCAGCCATCAATACACACTTTTCTTTTTAAGATTGCAAATAGTCTTACTTTCTTCTGGCTTTAAAAATGTTTTTCAGACGGAAAGAGAAGAAAAAGAAAAGTATTCATATATTCTATAGATTTATATGTAAATCAATATATGCTGAAAGAGAGTGTGCTGGCTAGTTTTATGTTAGCATGACACAAGCTGAAGACATTTTGGAAGAACCATAATTGAGAAATGCCCCCACCAGACTGGCCTGTAGGCAAGTCTGAACAGTATTTTCATGATTATTGACCAATGTAGGAGGACCCAGCTCACTGTGGGCTGTCCACCCCTATGCTGGTGTTCTTGAGTGTTCTTGAGAAGCAAGCCCATAAGCAGCACTCCTCCATGGCCTCTACTTCTGTACCTGCCTCAAGGCTCCTCCCTTCACTTCTCTATGATGGACTATCATGGCGAACTGTAAGGTGAAGTAAACCCTTTCCTCCATAAGTTGTTTTTGGTCATGATGTTTTATCACAGCAATATAAACCCTAAGATACAGAGAGAGAATGAGAGAGAGAGAGAGAGAGAGAGAGAGAGAGAGAGAGAGAGAGAGAGAGAGAGAGAGAGAGATCTATGAGATCTAGTTCTCTTTTTAAAATAAAAGCTGTATTACATTGGCTATATGGTTTTGTAACAAGCTTTTGTTACATAACGTGCCAGCATCAACTTTCCTTTTCAATATCAGTAAAAGTAAGCCAAAAATGTCCATTCATTATGGTCTATACTAATAGGCACTTAGGAACTCTTTCTCTAACATTTTAATTATTCTGAACAGTGGACAAGGTTGAAATCTGTAGTTAAATTATAAAATTTAGCACAAATATTCAAAGTAATATCAGATTAAAGTTAAAATCATTAAGGTAAACATTTAAAAGGCATCACTTTGTCACATGGTCTTCTAAATCAAGCTATTATTTGATACACATGGATAAATCTCTGTAGACACATGGACAAATCACTTGCTTTGGGGAAGAATAGGAAACCAATAAAAGCAATGGCTTTAGGAACTGACTGGAATGTCTGCTGTCACAAGTCTGTAAAACAACCACAAAACACTTGCAATAATTTGACTCGATTTGCCTCACCCTTTGGCAGCTTCCAGGTATCTGGGAAACCTAAGGTTTGAAACCACTGCACTTTTCATAACTATATCAATGCCAGGAGAGCCTTTGTATTTCTTGGAAAGATCTATAACTGTCATTCTCCACAGCCTGACAGAAATTTGGCATCTTCTGCAAAGCCTCCTCCATTCTCATATCCATGCACCCAGTTTACCATGTAGCTATGTGTGTGGGGGGGTGTGTATGTGTGTGTGTGTCTCTGTGTGTGTGTGTGTGTGTGTGTGTGTGTGTGTGTGTGTGTGTGTGTGTGTGGTCTTCTACTGGACTGAGAGAGAGGCAATGTTTATACTTTGCTTCTTTCTAGTGTCTCTTAACTATGACTTTCTGCCTAGCATAAACGATCATTGATGTCAGTGTGGAAAGTAAACAGCAAGAAGGTATCCACTGATAAACACTGAATAAATGTTGACTATATTTATTTACCCCTACTTTGTTTCTTTCCAGAGTCTTCAAATCCCAAAAAGTGGATAAGTAAATGCAAAATGAAACCATAGGGCCTCATTATTTTCTCATTTGATAGATAAAGGAAGTATTGGATGAAAACATAGAGTCTCTAAGATTATGTAAACTGTCCAAGGTCATAACACTAAGGAATGTTTGAAGTTAAGTTTGTAGTGTTCAAAAATTATGCTCTTAATAATGAGATTATCTCGCTCTCCATCTCTAACTATTTGAAGAGACTAATGCTACAAGATTTGAAATCCATACTGAGTGACATTCAAAACTGAGTGAGAGAGAGAAAAACATTCATGAGAGGCTGAGGCGAGGCTTGGTTGATGAAGTGTCAGCTGCATAAACGTGAGGACCACATGGTGCCCAGCACGAAGACACAGCACCAGGTGCAGCAGTTTGTGCCTGTAATCCTGGCCTGGCAGTGGGTGTGGGGAGGCAGAAGTAGGAGCCTCACTGGGCTTGCTGTTCAGGCAGTATAGCTGAGACGTCAAGTTCCAGGCTCAAAGAGAAAGGTGGAAACCAGTTGAGGAAGACATTTAACATTAACCTCCAGGCTCCACACACATGCATAAGCACATGCAAGAATATATAATAAAAAATACACAAAATATATAAATAGGATATATAAAAGAATAATGAAATATAAGAAAGAAAAATCTATAAGAAATCCATCCAATTTTTCAACAGTTTCAGTAAAAATGGATTCTCTGTGACAACTTGTGGAGGACCACCAAAATATCTACTAGAAATGTTCAGTGAAAAGAACCATCAGAATCTGTCTTTTCCCTTTGTGCCCTAAGGAGAGTCTTGTTGAGTAGACAATGGAATAATATTTTCAAGTATATAATAAATATACTTAACAAATTACCATTAAATCCTTTCATCATCAAATCAGCACATACAAAATTAAAATAAATTAGACTAGGAAAGGATAAACTTACTATAACACAAATGCTAGTTAAATTAATATTGACAGTGTTCTAGGTGAAGGCCAAAGGAGAGCTAGCCTCTACTCTCCATGATGCACCCTGGCAGAAGCTAAAACCACGTGGAGTTGAGTGACTCTGGGGATGGAGTAAAAACCATAGAAACTGGTAATGACTTTTGACAAGACTGTCAAGAAGGCCAACTGCTCCCGTCCCTTCCTCCTCATGAATGGCAATCCCACCTGCTCTCACTCAGAAACACACTGTCCTCAAGCCCCTGCAACGCTCACTCAGGTTTTCCACCTCAGCATCCCACACCATGCACAAGGCCAGACCTGAACTCATGGCTCCTCTCTTAATGGCAAACCTTGTTTAATCTTAGTTCTTGCTCCTGTGTAAAAGAGTTTTATCATGCACGCATTCATTTATTCAAAAGTTTATGGAATGTCCACCATGAGCTTATCACTGGTATAGGTACAGGGTACCTCTGCTTTTTTCATAAAGTGTTATTGTCTACATAGCATATATTATAGTGAAAGAGAAAGTGGATGAATAAAGAAATAAATATACTGTCTAGAGAGAGAGCTTGGTCCACAAAGTACTTGAGGACTTGAGTTTGGTTCCCAGAACCTATGTTTATGAAAACAAATAACAAAAAGTAATCCTAGTACTGGTGAGGCAGATAGAGGTGGATCTCTGAGGCTCACTAAGCAGCCACCCTAGTCAAGAGGAAGAGAGAGAGCAGGAAAAGGGTGAGAGGGAGGGAGGGAGAGAGGGAAGGAGGAGAGAGGGGGAGAAAAGGAGGGAGGGGAGACACTAAATGTCACTTTAAGGATTGTTGAATGATTAATATAAACACAAATACAGGAAAAGCTGGAGGAAGGAAAGGGGGAGAGCTGTGGGCCAGTCTTTTGTACGCTGTGAACATGCAATGCTGCTATTGGTTAGTAAAGAAGCTGTCTTGGCCTATGACAACACAGGATATAGCCAGGCAGGAAATCTAAGAAAGATATGGGGAGAAAAAAAGGTGGATTTGGGGAGATGCTGCGAGCCATCAGGGGAGCAAGATGTAATAAAACACAGGTACAGCCATGAGACTTTTGGTGATACATAGATGAGTAGAAATAAGTTAATTGAAGATGTTATAACTAACTATCAATAAGCCTGAGCCACAGGCCAAACAGTTTGTAATTAATATTAAGTTTCTGAGTGATTGTTTTATAAAAATGGCTGCTGCCTGAGTGGGACTGGGTGGGACTGAGACACTTCAGTCTACATTTGTAGTAGGTGAACTAGAGCCATAGGAAAGACTTTCAGGAGGAGGTGGTACAGCAGCAAAGACTGCAATGTACTGAGAAAAGAGGTCATGTGAATCTCTAAGGAATATGTCCAAGATAGAGGTGAAGGCACAGGAAAAAAAGGGCACATACCTGCAAAAGAGCCATGGTGTGTTGGGGAGTAGCCAGACCTAACCAGTGAGCAGGTCAAACAAAATTTGGAGTGGGAAAAGAGAAGAATTAGAAGACCAGATAATGCCTCTTGGTTCCCGCAGGGCAGAGAAGGAGTGATAAAAAGGCCCATCATTTGAGATCCATTTTGAAGCAAACCTGGAAAGGATTGCTGGTGAACTGGCTGCTAGGGAAGAAGGTGTCTGAGTTGTTCAGACCCTTTTCATGCTAAGGAATTCCAGCCAGGATTTTCATGCAGGCACTGAAGTCCAGAGTTGAGAAAAATCCATTCAAAAGACACAGAGGAGTCAGGCCCATCAGTCAGCCATTTCCTTCATCTAAGGTCCTACAAAGGAGCTGAGGAGAGTGGGCACGATGAATTCTAGAAACAAGGATTTCATAGGGAAAAGGTGCCAAAAAGACAAGCAGCACTGGAAGAGAATGTGCTGGAAGTAGCTAAGGCATGGAGGAGGATGCTTCTGGAAGTAGCTAAGGCAAGGAGGAGGATGCCTCTGGAAGTAGCTAAGGCATGGAGGAGGATGCTTCTGGAAGTAGCTAAGGCATGGAGGAGGATGCTTCTGGAAGTAGCTAAGGCATGGAGGGGTACACTTCTGGAAGTGGCTAAGGCATGGAGGAGGATGCTTCTGGAAGTAGCTAAGGCATGGAGGGGTACGCTTCTGGAAGTGGCTAAGGCATGGAGGAGGATGCTTCTGGAAGTAGCTAAGGCATGGAGGAGGATGCCTCTGGAAGTAGCTAAGGCATGGAGCAGGATGCTTCTGGAAGTAGCTAAGGCATGGAGGGGTACGCTTCTGGAAGTGGCTAAGGCATGGAGGAGGATGCTTCTGGAAGTAGCTAAGGCATGGAGGAGGATGCCTCTGGAAGTAGCTAAGGCATGGAGGAGGATGCTTCTGGAAGTAGCTAAGGCATGGAGGGGTACACTTCTGGAAGTGGCTAAGGCATGGAGAGGTACACTTCTGGAAGTGGCTAAGGCATGGAGGAGGATGCTTCTGGAAGTAGCTAAGGCATGGAGGGGTACACTTCTGGAAGTGGCTAAGGCATGGAGAGGTACACTTCTGGAAGTGGCTAAGGCATGGAGGAGGATGCTTCTGGAAGTAGCTAAGGCATGGAGGAGGATGCCTCTGGAAGTAGCTAAGGCATGGAGGAGGATGCTTCTGGAAGTAGCAAAGGCATGGAGGGGTACACTTCTGGAAGTGGCTAAGGCATGGAGAGGTACACTTCTGGAAGTGGCTAAGGCATGGAGGAGGATGCTTCTGGAAGTAGCTAAGGCATGGAGGGGTACACTTCTGGAAGTGGCTAAGGCATGGAGAGGTACACTTCTGGAAGTGGCTAAGGCATGGAGGAGGATGCTTCTGGAAGTAGCTAAGGCATGGAGGGGTACGCTTCTGGAAGTGGCTAAGGCATGGAGGGGTACGCTTCTGGAAGTAGCTAAGGCATGGAGGGGTACACTTCTGGAAGTGGCTAAGGCATGGAGGAGGATGCTTCTGGAAGTGGCTAAGGCATGGAGGGGTACACTTCTGGAAGTAGCTAAGGCATGAAGGGGTACACTTCTGGAAGTGGCTAAGGCATGAAGAGGTGCACTCCAGACACCAGGAGCTTGATCTCTTCCCATAAGTTCACAGTGACACACTGAGGCCCTCAGGTGCATTGGAGATATTGGCATAGGGACTCTGTACTCTTCTTTCTTGTGGGTAGGGTTGTCCTGCACACTGTAGGAAAATTAGCACAGGCTTTGGCTACTACCTATAGATCCAGAAAATACCCCTGCCTCTTCCCCCAGATGATACAATCAATGTCTTCAGATTTTGCCTAACATCTTCTGGAGAAGAAAGTCCTCAAGTTAATAAGCACTCCATCAGTGGGCAACCCTCGAGCCTTCCCAGTGGGGACACATGCACATATGTCATGAAGTGGCTTCATAAGTGGGCACAGCCTCAATGAAAATGCTTTACAATTCTTTTGGCAGGAGATTTTGTTTACTACCTTTCCAACTGGAAGAGAATGCTCCTTCCCTCTGAACCTCTGGCAAGCATGTCCAACCTGTGATGTTGCAACAGGATGTTGTCATCTATAAAGGTCACTCTAGAAAACTGGGAACCAACCATATGCAAACAAGCTACCAAAAAAAAAAAAACCCAAAAAGAAAATCTCAAAATGTTGTAGGTAACTTTAGTTTTGTGTCAGAGGACATCAGTTTCCATAGACAACATGAGGCTCTCAATCTGGGGGCTGGACACTCATGCTGGAGCTCTCAGCGTAGGCTGCCTGTCACTAGCAGTCCTCGCAAACCAGCAGCTGCTTTGGTATCCCTTTGGGTAAAACCCATTGCATCATGCAGATCTCAGATCTGTTATACTCCCTGGGACACTTTCTGTCACCATGATTGGGTAAGATCTCTTGAACCTTCAGGAGTATCTATCTCTGATTTTTGTTGCTGTTTGTTTGTTTTGTCCTTTTTTTAAAACAATGTCTTCCTAGTTTGCAATTCTAGTTACATTTGAAGAATAATTTGATTATCCCTTTCCCTCACTGGAGAGTGGCCTCCACTCTAATGAAGGTGGAACTCTGGCTATCTCACACTGTATTAACTTCAGTCCCTCATGCAGTTCCTGCATGAGACTCAAAGCTTACTGAACAAATAAATGAGTAGGTAAATTAAAACAATATTTGTAAAGTACCCCCACAAAATGTTGTCACAATACACAACAAATGGTTGTGGCATTATCATTATTATCTTCATCAGACTCATGTTCAATGATTCATTTTCTTCCTCATTCCCTCTTTCTCTTTTTTTGTCATTTCTATTTTCTCCTGGTCTATAAAAGGCCTGGAGCTATGCAAAGTAAACTCTTCTTATAAAAGGTTTCAGAAGAGACTAAATCTAAAAGTCTCATAGACCCTAAGCTACTGTTTAAACACATGATGTTTGTCGTAGGTTTTTCCAGGTGCAAATGTCTGGGTTCTGGACTGCCCTGGGTTAAATCCCAGAGCAGACATACAGACAACCTGAGCCACAAACTAGCTTGGCCTTAGGTTTTCAAGTGAGTTCACTTGTAGGATGAATGGCGAAGGACAAGATAGATGTCTGAGGGCTAAGAAGGGAGACAAGGGCAAGGAAGGCAACACCAGAGCCTGGGTCTCCTTTCCAGAGACAGTCCCATGTCATGGACGATTGGATTGAATAGAAGTACAATCCAATCGTCTGTGACAATGGAGCCCATTTGAGCTGAGCAGTCCTGCTGTCTCCAAGGGATGCTTCATCTTCTCAGGAGTGACCCAGGCCCTCTCCTTTCCTTTTGAATTCTTTAAGTAATCCATTTGCCTAAGGCATGTGCCATCCAAAGATGCACAAAAACGCTGGGAACTCCACTTGCGGCCATTGGCATGGTTGACAATGACTAACTCCTGTTGGGTAGAGTGGACAACATTTCACACAGTCTGTTCCTGACACTGTATCTGGATGCTGTCGGCATGGTTCATAATCAATCCACAGAATGAATACAAAATGCAGGAGCATTTGCCATATAAAATCCAAATCCCAAGCCCACCTTGGGATGCATAACACACCAGGAGTTTTAGAAATCTTCCCTTCTTCCCCATCTGGGTCTATCTAAAAATACCTAGAAAAGTAAATATGGCCACTGTGGCCATAAAGCCAACTGTAAGAGACCTCTGCTCTGAGCCCAACTCACCATAAGGTGATAGGACAGATGAGCCTTCCTGAAATACAAGCAGCTCACTTCGCAGGGGCTTTGTTTGCCTGCTTACTTGATTCCAAGCACAAACTATCTTCCATTGTGTTTTAACCTGGGCATTCCCCCCACCCTCCACTGCCCCTAAATACAAAGAGCTGCACATTGTGCTGGATATGATGGCTAAGCTACCCTTATTTCAAAGAAAATCTTGACCTTTTCCTGATTCATTCCACACAGCAGCTCCACAGTTTGTTGAGAACATGAGAGGTCTGGGAGAGAAGTTTTGAAAATACTGCACTTCTTAGAAGTCTACATGCATACACTGCCAGAGACCATCAGAGCCCGAGCATGTCCTCAAGGGGGTGGGGAGCATGGGGCCTCCATCAGCTCTACTGGCCAAGATTTGTTACAGAATCAGAGCTTTAGATGTCTCAAATCTTGGAATTGTGACCAGGTATGGTATCTTGTGTGGACAAGGGTCCGATCTCTCCTTTTCCCCCCTCAAAGATGTATCTCAACAAAGACTTCTTATGACTGGAGACAGGGACACACTCCCCTACTTTACAGAAAAGCACATGGCAGGCAACAGCTTAACACTTGAACTCATCTCCTCCTCTTCTCTTTCCTTCTGTCCCTCCCTCCCTCTCTTGTTTCCTTGCTTCCTCTATTCAGGATATTAGACCTGGATTATAGTGAGAAATCTCAAACATAGTAAAATGAACCTAAGGAAATGGAGAAGAAAAGTAGCACAATTGGGGGATGATGGTCAGATCTGGGATGAGACTCAGGTTCCAAATCCCAGAAACCTTCTCCATGCAAACCTGAGTTGTTCCTACACTCTTTTAGACAAAGACTTGATTGTGTTATTTTGTACATCTGCCTACATGGGTCAGTGTCTTTACTTTATGTAGGTGGATAGAGAAATGGAGTAATGACTAGCCTATAAGTTCACTAGAATAGAATGCCCTGGTGCAGATGTAATTTCTTCCTATGAGGCAAGGCCTTTCCAGGCCTCAGTGAGGACCTGTCAGAACCTGCAGGAAGGCAACTGCATGCAACTGAACAAACTCAGCTCACCTCAATGACCTCACAGGGTCTCCCTCACAAGGCAAAGGTGAAAATCTGCTCTGCAGAGTTTTAATTATTCTTTAATTATGCTCCATACCCCTCCTTAGCAAGGACTTAACCAGACCTGTGGCAGCATCCAGGCAAAGGAAAAAGGCAGAAGGGAAATAAAAGGACTTTCTGCCTGGATACCAGGTTTGCAATGCTTTCTGATCAGTCCAGTTGGGCGTGAAAAGACAGAAAACATCCCTGTCTCAAAAGCCCACTGGAACAGAGGCAGGAAAGAAAGAGGAAAGAATAGAGACTTTGAAAGCAATAATTAAAAGAAAAATCCAGTCCAGGCCTTTCAAGTTCTCTTGGGCTCAAGATTCCTTTTTCTTTCCTCCAGAACCCTCTGTCTGCTTCTCCAAGAGGCTAGAGAGAATGCCTCTCGGGGCGGCTTTTATTCTGTGCAGCAGCTCAAGCTACTACTTAGCCTCAAAGGAAAATTCTTTCTTAGGATGGGCTCATACCCAAGGCCAGTCCTCTTGGGGACCAGAACATGCTGGGCTCTGAAGATTAGCCCTAGAGTAGAGGGATTTGAAAGTAGAAAAGTCTAAGGATTCCTCGAGCCAATCACTCATAATTCTTTGATATATTTGAAACATCAAAGCCAGCTTCCTTGAGGGTCGTACAGGCACCCAAGCTCACACTGTAGTCCATCCTCACACTATGTGGGTGCATACTCCCTATGACTGTTTGTTTGTTTGTTTGTTTGTTTCCTTTCAAATCCATTCAGTACTACAAAATAGCTTTAGACATGGATTTGAATCATCTTAACTCCTGTCGATTGGTGGTGTGATCATCCACAAGTTGGTTGATTTCATTAACCTCAGTTTCTTTTTCTGTCAAAAGACCACTCATATACTTCTTACTTCTTCACACATTATGAAGATGTCATAATGATGAACTTTTTGATATGCTAAACATGTCCCATTGTGTCTCATATATGATGTATAGAATATTCTACAGCAAGCAGTACCTGTATATCACTGCTTAATATAGCACCATTTACAATGACAAAGTATTTAGGATTAACTTAGGCTTCTGCAAACAGAAGAGCAGGTATAGGAAGCATGGCATTTATTTATTTATTTAAACATTTTTAAGATTTATTTATTTTATTTTATGTGCATAAGGGTTTTGTTTGTATGTATGCATTTGTACTACATGAGTGTCTGGTGCCTATGGATGTCTGAAGACGGCATCAGAATACCCTAGAAATGGAGTTATAGATGGTTGTGAGTTACTGTGTGGGTGCTGGAAATCAAATTTGAGTCCTCTTCAAGAATAGTGTGATGATTTGAATAAGAATGGCCCTGTAGGCTCATATATTTGAATGCTTGGTCATCAGGGAGTGTCACTACTTGAGAGGGATTACGAAGTGTGGCCTTGTTGGAGGAAGTATGTCACTGGGAGTAGGCTTTGGAATTTCAAAAGCCCAAGCCAGTCCCAGTTTCTCTTTCCTCCTGCTGCCTGTTGATCCAGATGTAGAGCTCTCAGCTACTTTCCGGCACCATGTCTGCCTGCATGCCACCATGCTCCCCACCATGATGAAAATGGGCTAAACCTCTGAAACTGTAAGCAAGTCTCAATTAAATATTTTCCTTTATAAGAGCTGCAATGGTCATGGTGCCTCTTCACATCAATAGAACATTGAATAAAATATAAGATAGGAAGAAAATGCTTTTAAACACTGATCCATATCTCCAGCCCATATGTGCCATTATACACAATGACATCTCATTCAGCCATAAAGAAGGAGATGCAGAAAAATGGATCCAACCTGAGATTATCATATTAAGACAAACTCAGAAAGACAAATGCTGCAGGTTTTCTCTCTTTTGTGTATCCTAGGTTTTGTATGAATGCACACAGATGTATATGTATGAATAGCATGTAAGTATGAGGAAAGTCTAGGGAAAGGAAGGAGACTTCAAGGAGGGATGAGGAGGGAGAAGGGGAAAGGTAGAGATATGAGGATTCTTGGTCAAAGCACATTATGTAACTGTGAAAATGTTGGTATGAAACCCAGTACTGCACTCAGTGCATATTTACTGATAAAATTTTTAGCATATAGAATGGCGACTTTAAGGATACCATAGAAGGCCTACTATCCCAGGACTTTGGAGTCTGTAGGAAGCAGAGACAAGAAGAGAGAAGAGAAGGCACTCTGCATCTGAGAAGTAGCCCCATGCTGAGCCAACTCAACTCATTGATCTACTGTAGCCACTTCCAGAGAAGGCATAGGGCCTCTTGTACCACTTCTCGGAACCATTTCTGCAGGATGCAGTTGAACTTCCCAGCAACTTGTCCACATTCACACCTACCTTTTTATCTCCAGAGAACGGTGGTATCCCTATAATTACACGACCCTAAGTTGCACCGGATCTTCTTCCCACTGTGGCCTGAACAGGGCTGTTTCCAGAGACTCACCGGCTATAGCCAACCAAGCCAATACACCAATAAAGTATTCAGTACCTGCTCTATTCTGGGAGCCTATATATATCTTCCCACATAGTACATGACATGTAGCTTGCAATGCACTTATTTTAACTGAACTGAAATTTTACTTGTTGATGTAAAGCAACAAAAGGAAAACTGGGTGTCCTACTTTGTTTTCTATTGCTGTGATCAAGACCATAACCAAAAGCTGATTGTAGAAGAAAGAGGTTTATTTCATCTTAGAGCTTACAGTCCGTCATGATAGGAAATCAGTGTAGGAGGTCAAGGTGGAAAGCTGGAGGCAGGAAATGAAGCAAGGTCATGGAGAGACACTGCTTACTGGCTTTCTCCCCCTAGCTTCCTTGAGTTGCCTTCTTATGTCCTCCAGCACTACCTGTTCAGGGGTGACATTACTTTCAATGGGCTGGGCCCTCCTACCTCAATCATTAATGCCCTACAGACTTGCCTATATAAAATCTGATGGAGGCATTTTCTCAATTAAGGTTACCCTTCCCAGATAACTCTAGCTTGTGTCAAGTTGACAGAAATCTATCCAGGACATTGCCCTGTGTATTTCACAAAACCAGGTCTGGGATGGCAAGCTGAGGGAATCTATTGATGCTGGAAAATTGAAGTCTCATTCCTTCATGGTCGAGATTGTACCGACTCGTGGACAGTTTGGCATAGGCACAATTGTAACAAAACCTTGAATACTATAGCAGCTGTGTCATTTTAAGATGCTTTTGCTCACACATGATCCATATAGTATTGTCACAGAGATTCTAGGTGGAACTTGGACGCCCATGCTGAAATGTTCACCATTGAATATTCTTCTCCAAGTGCATGAGATGACCCACAACAAACATTTCAAAATCATGTTCGCATGGAAATTGACTCAAATTAAGCTGAAGTTTAAGGGTAAGAGGCATCATCTTTGAGTGTTGAGTGCATAGGAATATTGGATAAGCACAGAGAGCATCCAACTTGAAGGTTGGCCTGGGAGTCTCAGGAATGCATCTAAGCGCTTTCCCCAGAACTTGAGAGACTCCACTTCTGTAACCATGAGTCTGGATCATTCTACTGTGGAAATCTTGCCTGGACTTAACAGCCCCTCAAGTTTCTTCTGTCTGACTTGGATGATTGAAGGGAGACATGGAAGCTGCCCTTTGCAGAACTAGAAATATGTATTCTCCTCAGGCCTGGGTGCTGCAGAGATTTCTAGCTGCCCGCCCCCCTTCTCTCCTTTCTGTTTCCCCAAATGCTTTATCAACATCAGGAAGGCTTGAAGCACAAGTGCTCTATGATTCCTCAATTGTGTCTAAGAGACATCAGCTTTCCTTCCGTGGCTACTTGGTTAGCAGTAATGCATACTACCCATGAGCTTTTACCTACAGCCTGTAATTTTTCCACTTAACAGGTTTTCTCCCTCTGTGAAACGCATTCATTCTTAACAGGCATGTGAATTTCCTCTTTTACTTTGAATTTTATTTTAAATGCTCTGAAAGTGCCCTTGATTTAGAATGATCTTCTAGCGAATAATATTTTAAATACAATCAATTACTTGCTAAATCTACACCATCCAATATGTTATCCATTGGCCACAAGAGCCCACCCAGCTTTTGAAGTGTAGCCTGTCCCAGCTGAGGTATGTTTTTAGAACGACACTGGAAAGCATGGGGAAAATTTTCATTAATAACTTTCATATTGATTGAATGTTAAATAATGATATTTTAGATATATGAGATTAATAAAATATACTACTAAAATGAATTTTCCTTGTTCTTGTTTCTTTGCTTTTTAGTGTGGTGACTAGAATATTTAAAATTCTATATGTGGCTTGCATCATATATGGACAGCAGGTACCAAAATAATTAGTTTTATAACCTTGGATTTTTTTTCAAGCCAATATTCTTAAGGGGCAACCTGCCTATTCTAAGAAAATGGATGTAACTTTTAATGGATGTAGACGCTTGGGATTTAAAGGGACTATTTACATTTAACATTTGATCAATTGATTGATTATTTAGTATAAGCAGAATGTGGTGCCCTATAGATTGACTCTTGATCCCAATGAGTTCACAGCTAAGAAGATGGATTAAGGTCATCAAACATATGATTAAGCAAAAATGCCAGCCTCCTTCATTATTCTGAAACTTCATAAGAAAGAAAACATTTTGAATGTTTTAAACCTTCCTAGATAGAAGGATTCTAAATCTCTGAGTTCAGGTCATTGATATCTATATATAATCTAGAAGATATATAGGAATTGCTATGGATTTATATTCTACAATATAAAAAACAGTAATTAAACCATTAAATGTTCTTTTAAAATTATATTATCAAGGGCTAGGAGTGTAACTTAGTGGTAGAATGTTTGATGAACATAAACAAACCCTGAGATATGTCCTTGCCGCACAAATATATATATTCTTTTTTTTAAAATAAATATGTATTCTAAAATTTTAAAAAAAGATGTGTATGAGTGTTTTTACTTCCAGGTCTGTGAGCTATGTGTGGGCAGTGCCTGAACAGTCCAGGAGAGGGTATTAAATCATCTCTAACTGAAGTTACAGACAGTTGTGAGCTGCCATATGGATGCTGGGAATCAAACTCCTCCTTTGGAGGAGTAGCCAGTGCTCTTAATTGCTGATCCATCTCTCCACCTTCATGTATAGTCTTTCACATGATATTTCTTAAGAAAGGAAGTCATCTTCCTCTAATTGTCAAATGATTTGTAGTGGGGCAAAGGTTGATGCAATGACATGCCATCTCACCAAGTCAGTAATTAAATCGAATTCAAGCACTCAGACATGAAGATACATGGATATTATTCTGACCTTCAGTGGAGTACCAAGGTTGGGTAAGTAGAACACTCAGTTTCTCTCCTTTCCAGCTAAAAGGTTGTTGTAGAATATTATTTTAAGGTGTATTATTTTTGTTTATGTTGCATTTGTTTAACTCTGTGAAGCTGTGTTACTGTGCCTGTCTAAAACACCTGATGGTTTAACAAAGAACTGAACGGTGAATAACAAGGCAGGAAAAAAGATAGGCAGAGTTGACAGGCAGAGAGTATATATAGAAGGATAAATTTGAGAGAGGGATTAGCAGCCAGAGGAAGGAGAAGGACATCAGGGGCCAGCCACCTAACTATACAGCAAGCTGCAGAGTAAGAGTAAGATTGACAAAAGTAAGAGAAGAGGAAAAGCCCACAGGCAAGAGATAGACAGGATAATTTAAGTTAAGGAAAGCTGTCAAGAAACAAGCCAAGCTAAGGCCAAACATTTATAATTGAGAATAAGGCTCCATGTGTGATTTATTTGAGACCTGGGTGGTGGGTCCCCTAAAAGAAAAAAAAAAACAGTAAAAAACAACTAACAATATTTTGATGTACCATTGTGGCACTCGAATTTCCATAGTGCCTGAGAAAGGTTTTAAAAAATGGCTCCTTTAAGAACTTCTGCTGGACAGTTTTTGCTGGACAGTGAGCCTTTGAACAGCTATACATTAAGTAGGAACAAAAAACTAAGTAAAAATGCCTGCCATAGCATAAACATTAGCATTCTAGAGCTCTAGGAAGGTTGAATGCAGTTCTTGGCACAAACCTCTGACCAGTTCATGAGCTTTCAGCTTGGCTTTCCAGACCCAAGAAGTGGACAGACAGAGCCACAGGTAGAAATCCAAGCTGCTTAGGAGTTTAAAGTCTGCTCATGCAGTCAGAGAAGGCTGAAGATACACAATAAAAGAGGTCCAGATGGAAAAACCTCTAAATAGATTGCAGTGTGTTTAACAGTGTGAGTAGGCTTAAGAAAAGAAAAAGAGTATAGTCGTAGAAAGAAACAAATACTTTAAAAATAATCAGTCTTTAAAAAAAGAATAAAGGTAATATAAAAGAAAAAACACATAAAATGGGGAATATACGTGTATGTTACTGTGTTGATTTTGAATTTTTTGATTGTTGAAAAGCAAGGGACAGCTACAAAGTGACCTGGAAATGAAAGAGGGACTGTCAAAATAAATAAGCCTGTGTACTTTAGGAATGTTTTAACTTTTAAAAAGTCAAAAAATATATTTGTCAAATGGAAATAAAAAATGCTTTGAAGTTTTGTTCCCATAGGAGATGAGAGGCTGTGGATTCCTTCAGGGTTAATATGGATCAGGTGTGACCAGGGAAGAGCTCCTGAGACTTGACAGGTGATATCTATCAGCAAAGGTTACTGCTGGTCTTCCCAGGACTTGGTCATTATCTCAAAATTTTCTCTCTGGGACCCTAAATATACTTTGTCCACAGACAGCAGGAAGCAGTCTGAACACAATGCCCACATTCCCAAGAGTGGTATGGTAGGATTTTGGTTATTTGGTGGGTTATAGATGTTTGTTATCATCTAGGGGAATAAAGTATATTGATACAAATTTAAAGTTATTTTTGTTACACTGTATATATGTTCCTACTCTTCTTTAAAGTTTTTTTTATATTGATGCAAATTTAAGGTTGTTTTTGTTAGCACATATTGTATATGTTTCTATTCTTGTTTAAGGTATTGTGCCTATGCAGTTAATTTCAAAATGTGAGATAAAATTCTAGTTTTTAAAAGCTATTATTGTAGACTATTTAAGATAATCAAGAAATATAGGTCAGTAGTTAGTCATTTATAACAATCAAACTTGTAGATTTGTTAGGTATGCTTTCCAGATCATTTAGCAATATGTTTTAAATAGACAGATGGTCTCCAAACCTTTCAAAGACCTACAAATTATGACATTTAAAATGTTTTATTAACTTAAGATTTTTCATGACAATAAGATACATCTGCTCCTGGCAACCTCAATTTACTTCAGAGAAGATGATAGGCATTAAAAAAAACTCCTTATGGAGATTGCTTTTATTGTGGCAAGGTCAGCTACTGGGCAAAGAAACTGTTCTTGCCTTTGACAGCTGACAATGTGCTATGCAGACTGGACATTTGTGACACACAGTAAAAAGACTGACGAACTTTGCCAAAACAAGGCAGGACAGTCCTTCAAATTTCTTGCTTCACTGAGGAGTCTGCCTGATACTCTGGGATGAAGATGGATGCCCCAACATTGCAGAGGAACTTTGGGTGACTGTCCAGGCAGTCAGATGTCTCTGTCACTGATAGAGTTTTGGAAGTTGTTTGCAATGCACTTTTTGTTTACTCAAATCCTTCTGGGGTCTTTGATGGAGTTGAAGACTAGATAATTATAGTTGCAGTTTTTCTTAGAAAATTATGATAGTAAGTTAGGTGTAAAATTTGGATTCACTAAGTTATGATAGATAATGCATCATTTTCTTTGAATATGCTAACTACAAATGGACAGAATATTGTAAATATTATTCCTACTTGATAACTGTGTATGTAGTTATACTATGTTAAAGTTAAAACCTTTTATTTAGGAAAAAGGAGGAATGTAGAATATTATTTTCAGGTATGTTGTCTTTGTTTTTGGTCTAAAACATTTGTTTAATGATGCAATGATGTGTTTGATTAAATAAAATTTACCTGCGGTCAGGAAGCTGAATCAGCAACTAGGAAGTGGTAGTGAGGAGTCAGGTGGAGAAGGGGTTTTAAGTAGAGGCAAGGAGAAGCATGAAGGCTTTTCCAGGGAGTCATGGGCAAGGAGAGGAGGTGAGTTATCTGCTATTCAGCCTCTCTGAAGAGCAGAATTCCACTTCAACCCTTTAGTCTTGAGTTCTTCACAGGGACAGAGATTTAGATAAATTCCCTTCCTAGCTTTGAAAGTGCCGGTGCCTGAGGGAATAGAATTCCCTCCAGCCATGGCCCTTGCAACCAAATCACTGCTAATAGTGGTGGAGTTGCAGCTGCTGATTAGGACAGCCTGGCTTAAAAGGCAGCAATATTTTTTTAAAAGGACAACAAAAGTGGAATAGAAAAGTA
Source organism: Peromyscus leucopus (assembly GCF_004664715.2). Classification (NCBI taxonomy): domain Eukaryota; kingdom Metazoa; phylum Chordata; class Mammalia; order Rodentia; family Cricetidae; genus Peromyscus; species Peromyscus leucopus. Next base: position 87,084,243 of record NC_051070.1, on the reverse strand, counting down.
TGATAGACACACACACACACACACACACACACACACACACACACACACACACACACGTACTATGGTGTGGGCCAGATTTATGCTACTCAACTGACTGACAGGAGCTGTACCAAAAATGATGACCTCTTTTTTTACATTTGGCACTGGAATATTGAGTAGCCTCAAAACTAAAAACTAGGAAAGGACCTTCATATATCAAGAAGGAGAAGACAGAGAGGGTAGCCTGCACAAGAACAATAGGAAATGTGGCCCAAGGGCAGACACTCACCCAGCTAACCCTTCAACCTGGGAAAGAAGAGAGCCTAAGGTGTTTCCTTCTAGAAAGCAACTACCTAGGAAAGTTTTCCCATGGCTTCAGCATGCTGCAGCTGTGGCCCAAGGTGGCCAGCATCCATCCTAAGCAGGTAGCAGAACTTAGTGGTGTCCTGCATGTGATACTGATTTTGGAAACAGGAATGATTGAGGAAGTCATAGAATCTTCTTCCATGGTTTTGGAGAGCCACTGAGGCCAGGAAACATGTGCCAGGGTTAGAATCTTTGCAAGGAGGCCCCAAGAAGCTTTGGTGTGAGGCTGTAAAGGTGAAGCCTAGGTTGAGTTTGCAGACACAAAGGTCTTGGTAATGCCAGAGCCCTGAGGCATCTGCCAAGAGGAGATGCATACAGAGAGTGGAACCAACCCAAAGGACACATGTTTCGGGCATCTGGAGGGAGAACCATCTAAGTTCTTTGAAACTGAAGCCCCAGATACTGGATGTGGAACCACAGAATTTGAGGTCCATCCTAGTAGACTTCAGTCTTGCTTAAATCCAATCTTTCCTCTATTCCTCCTCTATTCCTCCTTTTTGGTCATGTTTTTTTCATCACAGCAACAGGAAAGTAACTAAAATGCTGCCCCATCTGTTTGTGAGAGCCTTAAGGACAGGCACTACATTTAGTCATCCATCCCACCACACAATGACTCTGGTAAGTCCTGAGAGTTAACAAATGCTGAGTGCTCTTGCTTCACTTCAAACTTTCTGTTCACCCTCTAGTTTCTACTCCATTCCCTCTTCTTGCTAGGTTCTGTTTTGCTGCTTTATACATATGACCCTTTATGCAAAAAGCTTTTTCTGACAGTACACATTTAGTGTTTCATTTTTAACTTTCACAAATGCTAAAATCTGTCATCATAACATAAAAGACACCACAGACAGTTCTTAAATGAATGGGTATGGATGTATTGTGATAGGAGTTTATTTGCAAAATCAACTGAGAGGCTGGGTTTAACCCATGGGCTATAATTTGCCATTTCCCATTCAGGAGGAAATAGCACCTAAGATTTTAAATAGTCTGAAGTCACCAATGAAAATAAGCTTGTATTTCCTTCATTCCTGATTTATCATTGAAGGTAATCACTGCAAACATTTTTTTATGTGTTCAAACAGAAAATTCCACATGTATATGTATACGTGGTGTGTGTGTGTGTGTGTGTGTGTGTGTGTGTATTTGAGGAATTTTGTTTGAACACATAGAAAAATGTTTCTCCATATTTTGAGCATGTGGAAAAAATATACCCATACCGGCTCATACTTACATATCAATCATAAACACACATGGTACATTCTTACAACATTCTTTACCTGGAAGCCACTGTTGAGTAATTTGCCTTGAAAACCTTTCCCTCATGCCATGCAGTGAGCTATCTCATTCTTTAAATATGGCCTGATCACTATGTAGACAGAGGTAGTTAGCTGGGTATAGGCGCACACCTGTAACTCCAGCACTTGTGAGGCTCGGGCAGTAGAATTGAAGATTCACAACCAGTTTTGGATAAGGACATATTGTATACACATGTACATGCACACACACACACACACACACACACACACAGGCCAGGGGGGATACATGCACACGCACAGTGAGACAAAGGGGGTTAATCAACTCCATTAATCAATATTTAATTCCTTCATAGCCTTTTGAAAATATAAACAACATGTCAGTGAAGACTCTGGATCATGTGACTAAGTCCACATATTGAGTAAATTTCTGGAATAGGAATGTTTGGGTTGAATGTATGTGAACTTTAAATTTTGCCATGTATTTCCAAGTCATCCACCAGAAAGAGCTGACAATTTATGTTCTCATTAACAATATATGGGGAAAGAGAGGCATTTTATTTAAGGGGCATAGATCTCTGCCAGATGAAGAGATAGTATAAATAACCCATAGAAAAATAACTGCAAAGCCATATTAAATAAAAAAGCTTGAATTTTATATAACTGTTTCACTCATCTTTTAAATTTGTAACAATTTATAATATTTTTGTAAACAAAAATAAATACCCTTTTATTTTAGTTAAAACATGTTATAAAGATAGAAATAAGGAAATAGTAAGCTAGTAAAATTCAGGAAAACTGCAGTAAAATAGGAAGGGAGAAGTCTGGGAAGAAATAACCTGATGCCAGCACAAGACAATATGTACACATATCAAAACACCACATTATCCTGTTAATAAGAATATTTTCATGTGTCCAATGAAAAATAAGTTTAGTTACATAAAGATTAAATCAGAATAAGGTGGGGGAATGTCACCTGAAGCCTCAGCTGCAGTCACCTGAGACCTTTTGTCTGAGTCCTCAGCTACACTGAGTACCTGCAGGTGCTATGGAGGACTGGTTCTTGTGGTCAGAAGTTGCACTTCGCAGATACCTGTAGACTGAAGTTTTCCTGTGTCCCACAGCTATTTGGTCCCAAATAAACACACAGAGGCTTCTATTAATTACAAACTGTTTGGTCTATAACTCAGGCTTATTGCTAGCTATTACATTTTAAATTAACCCATTTCTATTAACCTAAATTTTGCCACATGACTGTGGCATTACCAGTCTGCTGGCACCTTGTTCCTTGGGCAGCTGAATGGCATCTGCCTTGACTACACCCTTCTTCCCCCTGTATTGTCTTGGATTTCTCCCTTGACTATAACCTGTCTTGCCATAGGCCAGAGCAGCTTCTTTATTAACCAATGATAGCAACACATATTCACAACATACAGAAAGACCATCCAACAGCAGATATCCCACAGAGACATGCCCTTAAACATGGACAGAGTGGCTCAAAGACAGAACCTCAAGAACCATTGAGCTGCAAATAAATATCCAATTGTCCACTCAACAAAGGTGGGACAGAAAGCCAGATCCAAAGTCCCTGCCAACATCCTAACTGCAGATGCCTTGGTTCCACTGCAAAAAGACAACATGAAAAGTCACACATAGTGTGTAGCTTCCAAAAAAGTATTACTCCCACAGTGAAGTTCCCTAAGGAATGCAACTTAGATGAGACACAAGATAATGAACTCAAAGTAGCAATTCTAAATATGTGCAACAAATTCAGAGAGGATATAAATAACTGCTGGAATGAAGACCAAGAAATATCTGTACAGAGAAATGAGGTTGACATTGAGAAGAGAAAGGTCTAGGGATTCACTGTGAGCTGGGACTGTTGCTTGTCTACCAAGCACACCCACATCCTCTGCTTGTGCTTCTATCTAGGCAGTTGGGTGCTACAACGGTCTCATGCCTTCAGCTGTCCTTCATCTATATTTTTGCCATAACCCCATCATGGGCAGAGTGTCCCCTTGTCCTCTCATTTCACTGTTTGTATTGCCAATGGTACAAATCCAGAGGTGTTATTGGGCCATTTCTGAGCTTGCCCTCCTAGAGTTCTGGAGTTTAAACAAAAGAAATCCTGGAAGACTTACTGGTCCAAGGAGAAGAGATAGGTAGAACATAATTGGGGCCACACCAGCTGAGCCACGCTTAACTAGGCAACCCCAAGCCGACCTGCAGATATGTGATCCAGGCTAGCCAACAGCAGTGAACCCAGTCTGCATCAGCTGACTCTCCGTTAACCAGCAGTCCACGTACATGAACAGGGATAAATAGCTGTTGCTTACAGTACCAAGTGTGGGACAGTTTGTTGCACATTAATAGTTCACTAACCAGCACTGATATAATCAGTGGGGATGGGTTTGCCCTAATTCCTTTTGTTTAGTACATGTTTATTCAGACCTACTATTCACAGGCATTAAGCCAAGTCCTGAGGGATATATTGAATTCAGGCAGAGATCAGGGCCCTGGTGTGAAAGACTTGAGTCTCAAAAGGGAAGATGGCAACAAATGAACCAGCCAACGAAGGCACATGATCATGAGATTGTTTCTCAAAATGACTGTCTGTTTGCTTTCAGTCACATCAACAATGACAGTGTCTCCCAAAGATGGAATTTCGTTTCAGTCCAGACTTGCTAGATAAGAAGCCAGCTTTAAGTCCCTAGAGCAGAACGTTGAAGGTCGGGAGAAGAGCTAGATCATAGACCTAACTTGGAGAAGGACCTGATACAAGAGGAGGCTGGTGCAGGAGGAACGTAAGGAGTTCCTCCGTGTGGAGCCCTTCCACTCCTCTCAGACACTTGGTACCTCACTGCGGCTGGGAAAACGCGCAAGTCTATTTGCTCTCCTGCACTATTTTCAATGGTATTCAGCAATGATCTGATTTTCTTTAATAAACTTGGCTTGGATTTCAAATAAAAATGCAAACCTACCTTCACTGTGTCCTTTAAAACAGCTACCAGTTGGCCGGGCGGTGGTGGCGCACGCCTTTAATCCTAGCACTCGGGAGGCAGAGGCAGGCGGATCTCTGTGAGTTCGAGGCCAGCCTGGGCTACCAAGTGAGTCCCAGGAAAGGCGCAAAGCTACACAGAGAAACCCTGTCTCAAAAAAAAAAAAAAAAAAAAACAACAGCTACCAGCCCTAACCCTCACTGAACGCAAGGAAAGGAAAACAGTAAGCTGTGAACTATTAACCTAGACAGCGGAAGTGGCAAGATTTCAGATTCGGCATCCAGAGAGAGTGAGACTTCTTGTCTATCATGTGGTTTGTGCTCTCAGATAGACTTTCCTGTGTGTAGATTTGAAGATGATCTCACTATGTAGTCCAGGCTGACTTTGAATTCACCATCCTCCTGCCTCAGCCTGGAGAGTTCTGGTATATAGATTAAATTGATTCTACATTTAGCAGAAAGACTCTGTATCTGAACTCTGTAGGTTTGCCCTCTAAGGCAGTAGTGTTCCAAGGTGGGCTTTAGCTGGAGAATGGTGGTGAATACAGTAGGTGCCTTTACGACATAGCAGCTTGTTCAACCACCAAAAATAAGCTTCCTATTTAAATTCTACGACCTTGAGTGGATTATCTGAACTCTGTATGCTTCAGATTTATTTATGAAATGATGACTACCACAACCAGTTATAGATTGATATGAGGGTTAAATATAATGTTCAATGTCATGTTTAAACCACAGAGTCATTCAGTTGTGAAGAACCCTGGTTATTAAAGACGAAATGGACCTCTTTTCTTCCAGGGGCACTGGATAGTTCCTTATCCACACTGACCAGGAAGACTAAAGAATATTTTTATGCTTACATAAAACATTTTAAAGTAAACATGGCATATACTATTATTATCCAGCAACTATGTCATTTTAAGACTCTTAGTTAATGAAGACTCCAAAGTTTCCTGGGGGCAAATCACCCTGTCTTTGCTGTGATTTTTCTGCAGGCATACATGGAAGCACAACCAAGACTTTTCTTCCCTAAATACTCCATATAGAAATTCTGATTACATCCCATTATACATCAGCCATGAGTCTAAAATATGCAAAGTGCAGCATTTATCTTGGGACTATATTTCTATTTTGTTTATGTGATAGTCTGACATCTGAGCCCAAAATAAATATTTTAGAAATCTCCTCCATGCCTCATAATCCACTAATTGATCCTTCTCCAAGCTAGTGTCTTTCTTTCAGCATTAAACCTTGAATATCTGAATTATAATTAGCACTGCATCCATATGCCTACCCTCATAAGCAGAGGGAGTGAAGTTCAGTGTTAAGTTACAGCAATGCTCATGCATGGTCCTGATTCTGGAAGACTGTAGAAGCTGGGATGTGACATTCTCTCATACTTCTGGAGGTACCACAAAGGACAAATTGCATTCTGGTCATTGACTTTTGGATTTGTAAAAATCCCAAGGGTCACATGCATTTCCTTCAATAGATAGCACAAAAAAGGTAATACTAATGTTGCTGGGCAACTGAAAAATGCATGATGTAGGTGCCACAGTTCCATTTTAAGTGATGCTATCTACATAGAATATGCTTTCCTAGGTTGAATTTTAAAATTATGATGGCATAGCTAACTGTCTGGCTAACTGCATATCTTAGCACATCTAGGGTAAGGAGCAAATTGGACCCAGCATTTAGATCTGTCAGTAAGTAATTGGAATACCAGTGATGGCTCCCATTATGTTGAGATTTTGCAACAGAATTCCTGTGTAATCCTGCTTCAGCTTCCCAAGTAGCTGGGATTCGAGGTGGTGCCGGTGTGCTCAGCTAGCCAAGGAGCCCTGTGCTGAGATTTACTTGACTGCCTGGCATCTGAAAGTCAGAATCCTCACTCCTGCCTCTCTCTAGAGTGTGTGGTGGGAGGAACTTGATGGTGTTGCAAAGTTGAATGTCCCCTGCTGGCTCCTGATTTAATGGTTTTTCTAGCATGTGGTACTGTTTAAGGGGCTACAGAAGGTGGGATCTAGCTGGAGGAAAAGGTCAGAAGAGTGGGCCTCTTATGGGTATGAGCCAAACTTGGTTCTCCCTTCACCGCCTACTTCCTGGTCTCCTGTTAATGATGTAGATGGCCTGAGCTCCACTCCCACATCTGTGACTGAACATTTCTGCCAAGTCTTCCCCACCACAATGCACTGAATTCCTCTCAAACCATGAAACCAATGTAAAATCCCTCCCGCTTAATCTATCCCAGCAATTTAAAACTACTGTGTACTCAGGGGATCTCTGACACACATGTGCTGAATGATTGGATAAGTGGAAAAAGATCATTAGATGAACAGGTAAGTGAATGAAATAATGAGTTACCAGATGGAATCAATAGGATGGCCACTTGGAAGAAGACTTTCTGGCATTAGAAGAGAAAGAAATCTCGCTAGCTCATAAGTGCCAGGGAGACAGTGGCTGCTCCCCTGTACCCTAAACCATCAGCACAAAGAAGGAAGCAAGGGATCATCCTCAAAGGTCAGTGTGTCATCTCTTTGCATTATTCTTCAAAGGGCAGAGTAGACAAAGAGCTGAAAACTCTCACGGCAAATCACATCTTCCCTCCATCAAGACTTGTTAAGTCACCGATCACTTCCACACTATACAATTCAGTAACCTAACCCCAGCAGTTGCATCTGGTATGGGAGACCACTCACACACCTTGACCAATCTTTCTCCCTTGGCTTTCAGGAAATCCTTGTGATCTCACAATGCATTGTCTGCTAAGAGCCTCATCAGCCAGTGTACCCAGCCATACTCGACTATGTGCTGCTCCCAGAAAACCACTTCAACTCGAAGTTGGGTATAATCTTCTGTTGATTATTCAGCCTAGGGTGGTCTTCATATTTATTCCATTCCTAGTGAAACACTGTTCATTCTTTGAGATTCAAAAACCTCTAGCTCCACATCTCAATGCCTCTTAGAAATCTTCTTCCTTCCGTCAAGTTCCCTCTTTGACTTCATTTCCACCCCTGTGTAAGAGTTATAATGGGAGTGATCTGAATGATTATAGAGGGGATGGGAGCAGTAATAGGAGTCATAAAAGGAGAAGGATGAGAATATGACAGATTTATTGAACATTAACTATTACCAGGCACTGGACTAATTCCTTCCCATTTACTATTTTATTGAACCTTGCAAGGGCAGTTATCATCATTACTTTACAGATGAGCCTGGGGCTTTGAAATGGTACTTAAATTACCTGGGATTACCCAGCTAGCAAGTTGTAGAGATGAGATTTGAAACACAGTCTTAATACAATCCAGTTGAGATGAAAAGCCACACTCCCTGCTGCCACATCACATCGGGTGACATTTGTCAGTGTCTCTATATTCCCTACCCACTCTCTCAGGGTCAAGAAGGAGCTCTAGGGACCTAAAGCATGACTGTTGTGTTCAGTGCATGTTTTGTTAACTGCATAAAAGAAGTCAGTGTGTTTCCTAGGGTCATAATATGCATGGAATGATCAGAGCTGTGCCTTTATAAATCACGCTGGATGTGGCTAGTGGCAACCATCTGGTCTGTGACCTAACCCCAAATGGCAGTGAGTATCAGGGGAAATTATTTTGCTGTGAAATTAGTATTAGTGTTCCAGGGTAAAGAGTCCTTCCATTCTGGATCTTTCCCAATTTCTTGGCTGTATTTCCAGCTGTGGGATGGGTTTAGCTGGATGTTTACATAGCAGAGTTTACTCTAGTGGAAAGTGTGTGTGCCCTTTCCACAGCAAGTCTCTGGACTGACTGAGACGAACACCAGTCAGATTTGATCTGAGTGGCTCTTTCATCTCCTGGTGGCACGCTGAAAAGCTTTATTTACACAAAATGATCCATGGCTTTTAACTGTTATTGGAAAATGTACCACAATCTACTGTCAATCAACAATCACAGTCAGAGATAACTCAGTCCTCACTCCCACTCCCGCCAGCTTTCTCCACTTGTCCTCAATAAACATGCTCAAGAATGTCACTACCAACCTTTCTGTAGCATTCAACAGCCTAGTGTGCTCACTCAGCTCTCCGTCTGTCTGAACAGTCATGAAATCCACTCATTTCAGCCACATTGCTCTAAGTACAAAGACAATTCAGGCTTGTGGGTCCTCACTTGCCAAACACCTTTCTGATTCTTGTTTATGGCACTTTTCTCAAGTGAATACAACAATTCTCTCTGAGAAAATCCTTTTTGAAATGAAATATTTTATTTTCTGTTCATCCAATTCATCCCCCATTTCCTCCCCTTCAGCTCCTGCCCTGTGTTCTCCCACTTTTCTTTTCCAACTTCATGCATGTTTCTTTCCCTTCCAACTGTACAAACTGATAAAATGACCACTCCATGGTATGGTTAGGGGGAAGTCTGGGAGGTTTCTATTGTAGATATGAGAGAGAGAACAGCCAGAGGCATCTGGAAGAGTCCAGAGCAGAGAAAGAAGTAGACTGAACATGGCCACGAGAGAAGCAGGAGCGGAGCAGAGAGAGAGAGCAAAAGACAGAGAGAAAGACAGAGGGAGAGTACATGGGAGCAGAGAAAGGAAGGAGGGAGACCGAGAGACAAAGACAAAGAGAGTGAGCATGGCCATGCAGAATTTAAGGCAATGGAGTAGCTGGGATAAGGGAAGCCTGTGAGCTGGGGGTAATTAGGGTAGGAGCTGAGAGCAAGAACTTTGAAATGTGTAGCAGGGACTTGTGATACTGGGAGAGCGGGAGGCCAGTGTGTGCTTTGGTATGCTAATAGGCAGCAGAGTTACCAATTTGTCATTTTTTGCATTTTAAGATTTGGGAAAATAGAATTTCCTTTGAACCTGGTGTACAGCTCCCTTTCCCTGCCTATGTGTCTCCCCCTCCCAACTTGATTGATTACCCAGAGTCCACTCAATACTGCCTGTATGTACATGGGTTATAGGACCATCTACTGAAGCCTGAGTAGCCTCTCTAGGTCTGTATCCATGACAAAACTAACTCTTTCTCTCCCAGGAGCCATCAACTGCCAGTAGCTCCACAGAGAGGAGTGAGACTTCCCGAGTACCCCCCTATCCAGGCTCGGATTTAGGCTGCTTTGATTTCATGCAAATTTTGTGTATGTTACCCAAGACACTGTGAGTTCATGTCTAAAACTTTGCTACCATGTCCAGTAAATACAATTTTGCTATAGAAATCCAATTCCTTTGACTTCTACAGTCTTTCTGCCCCCTCTTTGGTGATGATCTCTGAACCTTGGGAGTACTGGTAGGGCAAAATGGATCCAAATCAGCTTTAAAAGGTCAAATTTCAAAGGTAGGAAGCATGGGACCTGAATTTAAACCAATACTCCTTTTCCTTTTAACAGTGGGTGTTAGGAATCTACTAATGTCTGTTGGTATGCTCATCTCAAGACTACAGCTGTGCCTGAGACAAAGACATTACAGATGCTAGAAAGATGCTCTTAAGAAGGTAAGTTTGTGAGGAAGTATGAACAACAGGCCTCACTGTTGGGATGGCTGGGAAGACATGAGTAACAGAGAAGTGTCACTCGGTATAAGGACAGGCACTTGCATTAGATCCCTGGGATAGCTGGTACTTGGATGACACGTTGTGGGCTGGAGGAATAGGACAGCAGCTAAAACCCTGTTCCAACCCCCAAGGTACTGATGATCAAATGCTCAGAATGACAAGCCATTGGGCCTACCCAACGACTGCATCAGAAAGCCATAGTCTTTAGAGTTATAATGCTCTCCCATTTAACTGCCATTATCATGACTTTGTGCTCTGATCATTCCTTCTTGCCCATCAGAGATTTGGGCATGTGTTGCTCTTTATGTGTCAGCATGTCTGTACGCCTGACCCTCAGCTTCTGATGTTATCTTCTCCAGTGAGCCCCTCCTCTACTACCTACCTGTCATCTACTGCCAAGTGTACCTTGGGCCCTGGAATCACTTAAAAGGTCTCCATGGTCACAGCCTAGGTTTCAGCTTTGAGCTCAGACTCCAGAGTTGTCTCCTTCCATGGACTTTTAACCACTAGCCCTATGAGCAGATGGGGTCAATATTCTGTCTTCCCAGCTATCCTGAGCACCATTTTGTGCCTAGTACTTATATTTGTAGATATTCTGTGGAAATCTACCCATGCTTCACAAATATTTGTGAGGTGCCTGCTGGGTGCTAGGCACACAGATGGGCTCAGACATTTCAGCCTGCTGGGAACTTAACATCTGGGTCCTTTTCCTCTAAAACCAGTCTGCTAAGAAGCTGCTCTTTGGAAATGTAAACTACTTCCTCTCTAGCTAATTCTCTCTAGGCTCCAGAGTCCTATTATTATTTGTACATGTGTTTGATCCCTTTCTACTGAGAACCATGGGGATAAGCAAGGAACCTGTGCAGGTACCTTCTGTTAAAGTAGACCCTCCTTTCACCACTTGGAACATTTTTCTATACTTGACATATTGCCTAAAACTCTTCAAATTTCCTATGGAATTGAAGGATTCAATATGCCCCTAGGAGGTCTTCTAAGTGATAAATCAGTCAAATATATTTCTAAAGTGGATCCAGGAAAGCCGAGGAACTTGGAAAGTACCAGTATATATATATTTGGTCTTTATAGGAACTGTCATGAGCATGCTGTTCAGAAACAGCAGTGAACACATTTGTGTCTTACCACAATGCTGGAGTTGGTTTGGATAGCAATGAATTAACAAGGAACAGAGGTGTCAATGACAACAACTTGTCAGATATCCCTGCTTTCCTGAATAACCAAGGCCAAGCTAAAAAGAGATTCTTTTATTACAATCTTATTTACTTACATTACCTCTCAAATGATGCAACACATGGTAAACGTAATGTTTATCTATCTATCTATCTATCTATCTATCTATCTATCTATCTATCTATCTTCCTATCCACCTACCCATCTATACATACATGTAGCTTATAGAGTACCTGTAAAGGACAAAAGAGGCAAAGTGTTCAAGGATTTCCAGAGGTCTGCAAATTACGGTACATCCTTTACATGTAATACATCCTTTCTATTTAAGATTAAGTGGAGACATGAACAGCTGATGAGGATTTAAGAGTCTGAACTGAAAACAAAAGGAACCAGACAGAGGAAGATTCTGGACTGCTGGTGTGGAGGGAGGCCTCAGGGTGAGGCTAAGCTGCAAGGGAAAGCAAAGGGAAAGATCAGGTCTGGCTGCACTAACAGGCACACAGATGGCTAGCAGGTCCGCATGGGCAGACAGGTCAACAGGAAGAGGTAGATTTAAATATGTTGTGTCAAGAGTGGCTACCAGTTCTAGCTGAAGCTCTGGAATAATCTGGAGTTCTCTGCCGTTGGTATTTGACAGACACACTGGGTGACCAGATGACTGGTGGATTGGGGCCATCACCACTGCAGTGCTGGGTGTCTACCTTTTTATGGAGCCCAGGTGAGGGAGTTACACCTTTTCCTTGGTCTGGTATGTCTGAAAAGTTTGGGAGCCTGGTTTTCTCATGTGATGCTAATATACACAAATGCTCTCCAATTCTCCAGAATAAATTTATAGGATGTCTCCCTTCCTACACCCAAGAATATTCATTCATCAGTCTGTGCTGCATAAATGGAGCCTGAAGACAGTGCCATTCATGTATCCAGCCAGGTGCAGAATCATCCTCCATTCTCAAAAATCAAGTAAAAAGGTATTTATAAAATGGAGTCTCCCAGGGAAAGACACAGTTTTACATAGTATACACTATTTTATACAGCATAGAGTAACTTAAGCAAGCACAGCTGAACCCTAATAGTGGCCCACTAGTATCAGTACAGTACAGAACCATTTCCCAGGAAGAGGATAGGCTGTGTATAGTAATGTCATTCTTTAAAAGAGGATCAGAGATAAAGAAATGGGTCTGAGTTTGAGTCTACTTATTAGGACACTTCAGCCCCCAGAAAAGTCAGTCACAATTTTCAAACAGGCTGGGCATACTCATACTCAGGGGCCACACACCTCCCTCACACTGAAGTCCAGACTCTCGAGCAAGGGTTACAAGGATTCTGATTTCTCTCTGTTTTGGGTGAGTTTGCTCATCACACACAAGTCATAGTAAAAGCTTGCTCGCCATCCTTTAAGAATAAGGTGCGTTTTAGTCTTCAGAGCCTTTGAACATCCTCTCTCCTGACTGGGACTGGCTCACTCCTGCCTGGCAGACCTCACCACCCCTTACTTGCTCCTGTCGTAGCAGTTGCCCATTGTCATTCAGTTTAAGGTATGCCATACCTGCGATTGCTCTCTAGCATATTCATCACTGCCACAAGTTACTCCTAGCTCTCCTTTAGAGTCCAAGTCCCTTGGGAGCAGGAAGGAGGCTTCCCTTGGTAATCACTAAGTAAGCATAGCCTAGGATAGTCCTTGGGACATGATTGATAGTCAGCATACATTTTTTGTAATCAATGAGTTTGGAAAAGCTGAATAGTTTCTCTATCAAAAGTTTCTCCCCAAACAACAGCATTTATTCCAAACATAAATGTGGCCTATGGAGCAATTAATCACAAACCTTGCTTATTGTATCCCAACAATGGCAAGCCAATAGGGAATGCTCACAACTCCAGTAAATATTCATCTTCTTATGCACCGTCCAGACACTGTTTGGACTCTGGTAATTCTTAGGTGCAGTTTAGTTGGTGAGAGCACATCACCAGCTACCCGGCAGGCTATACTCAAGAACAAGCTTAGTGCTGGCAAGGTTCCTGGAAGAGCACAGACTGCTAGGCTCCTCCTTCTCTGAGTGCTTCATACAGATCATGAGAAAACTGTGTAAATGAGGCTGGAGATAATTTACCAATAACAGAGTCAAGAACTCTTGATATCGACATAAATGCCTTTTCATTGTGCACCATAGTTTAAAACATCTAGCTATTGGTCAAATGTCTAGGAAGGTTAGGATTTATTTAGCTCCACTGCAGCCCTGAAAGGAAATGTACTCTATCAAAACATGTGTGTGCATTTGCAGCAACCACTGGGGACACAATACATGCATTTTCAATACTGAGGATCGAACTCAGTGCCTAATACATGCCAGGCAAGCGCTCTACTGCTGAATTATACTGCCAGCCCTGTTTTAACTTTGATTTTAAGAAAGGCTGTTGTTCAGTTGTACAGCATAGCCTTGAACTCGTCATCTTGCCACCTTAGTCTCCTAACTGAGATGACTCGCTTACACGACCATGCCCAGTGATGTTAAGTTTTTATGCAGCCCTTTAGACATACTGTGCTATGTGAAATGATGTTTTTTTTTTTTCTTCCCAGTGGCTAATGTAAACACACCTCAAGCAATCATAAATGCTTGGATTAGCATCAGTCAAAACATTTTGAGCACATATAAATTTAAATGACTGCTGACTTCATTTCACTTAGGCTTAGAAACCTGGTATGTCAGGAGTCAGGAAAATAAGTGGGTTTTTTTTGTCTCTGGAATTTTGTTGCAGTGTCTAAAAAAATCTAAAATTAAAATATATGAGCATGTATGAAGGAATTACTGTGTGTCAAGTTCTTTATATATGTGATGTTGTTTTATCTTTTCAAAAATCCAACAAATAGTCTCCTGCATGAGGACAAAATACAGGCACGGAATTCCCCAAGATGTCACAGCTAGTGAGGCCAGAGCTGGTTCTGCCAAGCAGTCTAACTGAGGAGCCCTTATCTTAGTGATTCTACCCTACCACCTCAGGAGATCACAAGCCACCCTCCTTGTCACTTGTAGGTTCAGAAACGCCTGCACATCCATTGTGTTAGAGCATCACCAGCATCTTGTTCCTAAAGCTAAAGTGCCACCGTTGTTATTGTCTTTTGCAGAGCAATCATAATGGATTGGAGCTTCGCCCCATGGCAGTGCGGGCTCTCATTCTTAGGCAGTGACAGTCAGCCTGAGGGGATTGCGCATTTCTCCAGCCATTTACTCACTTGCTGGCTCAGTCAATAAACACCAGAGAGATGTACAATTTATAAAATGCTGAGAATATAGCAGTATTGAAGTAACCTGACATTCTAACATCTGACATGTACCTGCTAATCATTGATATATCCTGTGGCAGAATTCCAGCCTGTTGCAATACCTGAAAAGGGTGGGAGTGGCTAGAGGGCAGGGAAAAAATGTAGAGAGGGTGTCGCCTGCTGTAACGAAAGCAGGGAGGTGGTCCTCAGTGCCCCTCCCTGCAGGCTGTTCCCAGCACTTCCTGGAACAGCCATCCAAGGCTTCCACCTACCCTGTTCCTGGATATTATCATGCACCCCTTTGCATCATCAGGATGCTCCAGATGAGGAGGTCCATTTTACCTGTTGTCAAAGAGACAATAACTAGCAGATTTAGTCACATGCTCTGGCTCTGACCCTTCATTACTAATTACTTGGCCAACACTGCCAAAACACATAGAAATCATGGCCAGAGAAGTAACTTGTTGAAAGTCACATAGTGATGTAGAGCCAATCAAACTGAAGTAGGCTGTTTCCAGAGCCTGAGCACTAATTACAGTCTTTTGCTGTCTAAATGGCTAATTGTAGGTGCTAGCTCTATGGACCTCATGCTTTGCATAGGGGAAATAACAAACTGATTTTGCTAAGAGGGCTGTGCCTTCAGAGCCTGCAAGAAAGTGTTGATGCAATACCTAGGGAAGGGAGACTACCAAGCTCTGTGACCCTCCTGACCTGAGGCCAACATGAGAGGGAGATACATGGGCTAGAGCACAGGATGAACACAGCGTCCTCTCTCCCTAGGCTTCAGCATGCTGTTCATGGAGTCACTCTGATTATCCACTTTTCATAGGAAGAACAGCATCTTGAAAGTCTTCCAACTTCTACCCCTGGACCAGAGAGATGACTCCAGAGCCATTCAAGCAATAAGGCCCAATGTTGGAACTGCTTTCCCTCCAAAGCACATGTTTCCCCTCTGTGGGACATGATAACTGCACAGGGTAGGTGGGTCCCTCCTGGGAGCCTAGCACTGGAGACGGCAGTGAGTCCTGCCTGTTCCCTTTGCCAGAGGTATTCTATTAGCCTTGATTATTTATGGGCTGGGAGAAAGCTCCCTTCATGGGCATCTGGCAAGGTAGAGGACTAACAAAAACCAACAGAAAGTACAGCATGCTGCTTCTGCTGTCTCCTGGCATTCGGAGCCTGCCATGCAGGCAATTCTTGGCATCATTTTTGGGCAGAGGCTGTCATTCTCTTGGCCAGGGTGCCAGGAGCCGAGGCCTCTTTTCTGTTGCCATCTCAACTCATCTCTCTACTCCTCCACCACGTGTGTGTGTGTGTGCATGTGTGTGTGCCTGTGCGTGTGCATGCATGTGTGTGTGCATGTGCATGTGTGTGTATACACATATATAAATACAGGTGGGGTTCTTGTATTTTTGCAGGTATCAAGCAAAACTCTCTATGGCAAGTGGTTCCTGGCCTTTTCCAGCAGGAAACATCCTCTAGCCATAGATATTTCATGATACCCTCCCAGGGTCCCATGCTAAACCAAACATCCTTTTAGTACTTGGTATAGAGATTCTTGATTTTGCCACCTGAACTTCGGATTGTCCATCTCTCCTCGGCCTGGTGCTATGAAGCTCCATTTTGTCTCTTCCTCTGCCTAACTAAGCCCTATTGAGACACTTAGTCACAGCATTTTTTTTCTACTGTGAGTTAGAGTAACAGCTCCCATCTTTTCCTTGGGCAGGGTTCCATGTTCATGAACCCTGAAGACTCTGCTTCCTACCCTCTAGACAGACCATACCATGGAGAGTTCTGCCAGAACTGTGGATGTGCAGGGCTTCACTCTAAAGCTGGGACTTGAATTACTGCCTTGTCTTACTTGTTTTTCTCCTCTCTCAGGTCAGACCACTTTCTCTCTAGATAGAAAAAAGGGATTAAGATACATTGGCTGGGAGAAGACTATTCCATGTCTTGTCCCCCTTCCTCTCCAGTCTTCCAAGTCCCCTTGTTCTCTCTCTAGAATTTCCCTGAAGAGGCTGAATCTCTACTGTCCTTTATCAGAGTGAAAAGCAGGGAATTCCCACTTAATAGCTGTTTATAGATGATGCTGAAACATGCATTTCAACTTCAAGCTCTGTTGGGCTGGCTCGTTTTTGAGTCAGGAGCTATCTCCATCCCTTTGGTATCTGTGCATTAGGATTTCAGCCAATTAGAAGCCAATCCAGTTAGATTATGTCACCCTATCCCTCCATTGCTGAACCAAGGGAATATGGAAGATATTTATCTGCTTATGGTCTGTTGGAGGCTGTGCCAAATCAGCAGTTCAGATGTCACTTAGAATAATAAAATAACCAAATCAGTCATTTCACCCTGTCATACCACTGCTGAACAGAGGGAATAAGGCAGTTCTTGGAGGTCATTTTATGCAGCTGTTCTGTTTGAGGATGGGCCAAATATGAAGTTCAAATGACACTTAGAACAACAAAATCATTGTCTCTTATCAGTGTAGGAAGCTAGCTGAGTGCAGAAATATGATTCCACCACGTGTCATGACTTCCTAGAGAACAAGCAACCATTTCCGCACCCTAGAAAGGTAACCAAGAACAGATCAAAGAAACAATTCCTTTAAAGTCCAAACTAGCAAATCAGTGAGTTTGCTGGTGTTACTTAAAGGAGTAAGGGCTACGCAAAGGTGGTATCACTGAAAAGCCCACCTTAGCATGGGCCGCATTTTATGAAAGCTGCAATCCCCAAGCTCGCTACATGATGGGCAGGCAGCTTGTTCACTGCTTACATAAACATGGGCATGACTCTGTGTATCTTACTAGTTTCTGAAATTTCTTGAGACTTGTAAGGTGTTTACTTCCTGAGTCTCCTTAGTCTCTGCCCTTCTCCCTGAGGGGTGGGGAGGACGCTTCCACTTAGAACTTCCTGACTTGCATGCGGCCTCTCTCCAGGATGAAATGTTTCAACTCCAGGAAACTGCTTCACAACACCAAGTTGTCATCTTGTGTTGAGAAGTTCCCACGCTTGCTTGAATTCTCAAGAACAGACATAACACAGGAAGGTCCAGACAGTTTCAAGGGATTTTAACCCCAGAATTGAAGAATTGTGTTCATAATTTTAAGTCACACTAGAATGTGCTTGGAATTTATGTAAAAAAAAAAACTAAATAAAATGGACTGGTAAATTATAAATTGGTAGAAATTACTTGGAAGTCAGATGTCTGATAAGGGTTTAATATCAATGATATATAAACCCTTCCAAATCGTCAAAAATTCAATTCAGTTAAAAGCAGTGAAAAGAATTCAATAGATATATTTTCCAAAGAAGATACATAAATGGTCACAAGAATCAGAAAAATATGCTGATGATCATCAGTCATTAGGAAGATGTGAATCAAGACTACAGCAAGATGACACTTACACATTGGTGGCTTAAGTAGGAAAGACAATAAGAAATGTTAGAAAGGGTCAGAGAAAAATGTGAAATGGGGGAGCCATTGTGGTTATCAGTTCAGAGGTTCCTCAAAAAAACAGATATAGGGAGCTAGGGAGATGGCTTATGCACACACACACACACACACACACACACACACACACACACACACACACACCACTGCCATATGATCTAGAAATCCCAGCCCTCAGTTTGTAGCTGAGAGAGCAGAAGTTAGGATTCAAGCATTGATATTTATACTTACCGATATTCACTGCAGCATTGCTGTGGCCAGAAGACAGAAGCAACCCAGACGTTTGGAGATGAACAGCAACAAACAACATGTGGTAAACAATGCAGGATGGACTATGATTCAGACACACAAGGAATGGAATTCTGGAGCACAGTATAATACAGATGACACTGTATGAAGTAAGCCAGACAACAAAAGACCAAACTGTATGATTCTAGTTCCATGAAGGAAATAAAATGCAGAGAGAATGTGCCACCGAGGCCACCAGCTTCTGAAAGGTATGGGTGTGTGCAGTTATTCCTTAGTAGATACAGAGAAGTGATGAGAAAATGTGGAAATATAGACATGTTCCTAATATCTTTGACATATCCACTTAAAGGGACTAAGATGGCAAGTTTCATTAAATATATTCTGCTACAAAAAAATCATGGAAAAAATACCATAAGAAAATAATAAATCTAGGGGCTGGAGAGATGACTTAGAGGTTAAGGGCACTGACTATTCTTCCAGAGGACCAGAGGACCTGAGTTCAATTCCCAGCACCCACATGGGATGGTGGCTCACAACCATCTATAATTCGGTCTGGTACCTTCTTCTGGAATGTAGGCAGAACACTATATACGTATTAAATAAATAAATCTTTAAAGAAAAAAGTAATAAATCTGAACAAATAGTTGTAAATTTTTCTTCTATGATTCAACTAAACGTCAGTGTCAGAACTGAAGAGCTCACTTTCAGGCCAGGGCTTAATCCATCAGACCAGCCTGCCGGATCTCTCAGTTTGTAGGATTCCTCTGCCCTTTAGTTCTGGGTTACAGAATGTTACTAAGTATTTAGTGACTAAAGAAATGTGATGAGGGACAGTGAGAGGAAGAGACTTGTACATCTTGACATCTGTCAGGCCCTGTCCTTTAACGTTATTTATGGCATACTAATTCATCCTTGTGTGCCCAAGGGCAGCCACTGAGGGGGGCTGGTAAACTTGCCCTTGGTGCAGGAAGCAAGCAACAGCAGCTGGGGCAGAACTCAGATTTGCTGGACTCTAAGCTCTCTTGCCTTGCGCAGCTCCTGTTCACATCTCTGCTCATTTCCTTGGAATACTGGCATTCCATATTGTCATCAGGAACCAGGTGTACCTTCAACAGAGGAGAGCTCCCTTGGAATCCCACGTCAAACAAGGCTATTCATCTTCCCACACTGCACCAACTCTGCAGCTGGCAGAAGGGCCACCCTGGGGCTGTCTGCAAGTGTGACAACTAGATGGTGCCAGACACAGGAAGCAAAAGGACACTGGGATCAGTGAGGCCAGGATTCAGGCAGCAGGTGACACTGCTTTATATAGGTCACCACATAGGACAGCGTTCAGGTCTGCCAACATTCAGGCCCAGATCCACATGTTAGCAGTATATTCAGAGCTCTTGTTAGCTCATTCTGGGGTGGGACATGATCAAGGGGGTCACAAGGAAGCCAGACCCAGTCCTGCTCTGCTGTAGTAAGTATAGCTGAGTGGGAGGATGGGAAAAGGAAAAGTGGAGGTGATGGAGACTTCCTCCAAGGACCAAGATCTGGCCTTGTCGGCTGCTGCCCAGCTAGGCTGCCCCAGATTTCTGCTCTCTGCTGCTTCTTTTGAGACCTAGTTGGTGAATCTGCTCTTCCCTCTGAGAATGCAAGGCTTGTTCCTGCATTCATAAAAGCTTTATTATCTCTGCATTTGGGGAACCAGTGTGTTTCCAGATCAGCACGAGGAGCCGAGCAACTCGGAAAAATGAGTCGTTCCACGGAATGTTCAGGTCATTACAAAACAGTTTGCTCTGCCTTCATTTACTTTGGCAGGTGCAGTCTTAATGCACCTTGCAGTCGACTGCCCATTAATGCCGCTAAGGAGGATTTGCAAACTATTTAAAGTCGGCTCTCTTCCTCAGGCTCATCCCCTGTGGTGCAGGCCAGTTTCTGGGATGAGGCTGGATCAATAAACACACTCTTTCTGTCTGTTGAGACTTTCTGTCTTCCAATTAGAAGCAACGAACAAAACATGCTGCTTTATTATAGAGACAGCAGTCAATTCTGGCTCGGTGTGGAGTAGGAAATGCTGATTTTTCAGATGTTTGTGTAACACAAACAACAAAGCGTCACTTGGAAAGCAACAGGATTTTTCTTAGCCAAACTACATACAAATGGGCTCTTCCAGTGTTGAAAGGAAGGTAGAAGTGAGCAGGAACTGAAGTCCTCAGGGACCTTGGTATTAGCTCTCTCAGGCCTGAGTGTGTGCAAGCTGCAGCCTGGCAACCTGCCAGCCAGAGTCCTGACTGGAAATTATTAAAACTCTGGTTGGCCCAGGTGAGGTATGAAATCCCTGCTAGTTCTGAATCCTTTGCCTGTGGGAGACCGGGCACTGAGATACACACACCCAAGTCAGGCAGCTGCCCACAAGCCTCTCCACTGTAGAAGCAGGGCTTTTGGACTCTCCACACACATGAACATCATACTCAGGCCTTACTTCTCAGAAGGCAATGCTTTGGACTCTTGAGGCTAAAACTCTTTCAGGTAGTATCTTGATCTAAGACTAAAAGTTCATTCCTAACGTCAGCACACTGCTAGGAAGGAGGGAGAGGGGGAAGAAAGGGGAAGGACAGAGGAGCTGACAGTCAGGAGGACTGAGTTTTATTCAGAACCCTGCACATTCTCAACTAATTACTACTTGCCCCCCCCCCCTTTGGATTGGAAACAATTCAAAACTAAAACCCCTTGAGGTTTTTCCCGCTTGCAAGGGTTTGCAATGTGAAGGTCAAGTAAGACAAATAGGAACAGACTCTTTCACTAACATTACCCAAGTAAAACTGGGCCACCTAGACCTGGAGGCTAGTGTCAGCACAAAACTGTGGCACACGCATGCACACACACACACACACACACACACACACACAGAGAGACAGAGACAGAGACAGAGACAGAGAGTGGGTTTAATCTCCAATGTTGAAAAAGAAATCATGAAACACATTGCACATATTTTACCAAATGCCTCATCAAAGATGACAGAATTTACACCACATAGCCTGGCCAACATCTTCCTAGTGGGGATTCTACATTTTAGATGTAACTCTTTTTCTTGTTTCTGATCATGACCCTGGCAGTCTTCTTCTTTTAATCCTCTGCCTCTAGCTTGGAATGTAGTTTTCTCCAGAGTAGACAAATCAAGTGCTTACTGTGGGAAGGAAACAGCTTTCCTTCTTTGAAGCTCTTCAGTACAACTTTTCTACTCATTGCCAGGATAAGTACGACAAAGAGCCCCAACAGCTGGGGTAATAAGAGCACAGCGTTGCCCTGCAGTCTCCTTTGTGGGCAGCTGGCAGAATCAAATGGAGATAATGCAGAAAGGGGCCCCATACAGAGGAAATATGCATGCAAATGGCAAGACGTGAGGGAAAAGAGCTATTAGTTCACACAAATTATCATCCCATCTCAGCTAAAAATGTTCTCTTTGAAGATGTGTCCCATTTGTCAAGTGTTTGGACCTCTAAAACACACTGAATTCTCAAGGCCATGAGAAGAGAATTCACCGAATGAGCAGACATAATCCCTTCCTCAACACCATTGCAAAGGTGTAATATTAGTGTGATTTCTGATGGGAGGAGGATGATCTGCATGAAATCAAATTTTTTTTCAAGCATGAGATTTGCCTGAAGGGACCAGTCCCCTGAGAGGATGCCTGGATTCTACATCAACCAGGGCCATAAAACCCAGTAGCATCCTCCCAGCAGGTAGAGAAGGTCCTTTGGAATAGCTAGCTGGTTAGTGGCAGATCCCCATTGCCAAGGCACTTTGTGTCTGCCTAGACTCTGAACTTCACTATGAGAGAAGCAGGTTTGCCTATGGATGCCCACCCTGGCCCCCTTGGCGTTTCAGATTGATCAGAAAAATCCCATAATTTCAGTGACTCTGGCAAACTGCTCTCATGGAAAAGGCTGGAGATAAGGAACCTAAAGTGCCCACTGAGGATGCCTGCTAGTTTTCTTAGCTGGGTACCTTTTGTTCCGAATGACAAAATATCTAAAACTCAAACCAAAGTGTTCCACGCCTGAAAACAAGTGAGAAAAAGATAGAGGTGCTTTTGGCTTCAATGTGGACTGCTTGTTCACATCTCCTCTAGATTCTAGACATAAGTCTTTCTCTTACTTAGACGGCCTCATGAAAGCCTGAAAGCCCTCAGCCATTGCTGCTTCCACAGCCCAGCAGAGTCAGGGGCTGTGTCCCTGCTCCCAAAGGGCTCTGTGGCTCATGAGGAAGTAAGGCATGTAGATAGGGAGAAAAATGATGACCACGTAGGAAAGAAGGCTGTCGATGCTATACAAGGATTCACTCAGTATCACCTCACCCCCACCCCACGCCCCACCCCCGGTGCCCCGGAGGTGACTGAGTCCTCTTTTCCTGAGACTGCATGGCAGAACTGAGGTCAAACATGAGAAGGGTGGTGAGTCAGACCATCACACAAGGGCTGGGGAGCATGTGGTGCCACACAAGCTTTTCTTAAGGATGATTTGACAGCAGTGTTAGGAGGCTCTGAAAGCAATTAAACAGGGGATAATCTAATAGATAATCTAATACAAGGGTGTTGATAATCATGATGTAAGTCATGGAAGAGTTTGAAAATTGATTAATGGGGATTTCTCTGTCATCTTTAAGACCAATGTACGTATTTACTCATCAAAGAGTCTTCCTTTGATGTCTTAAAGGAAAATAAACAGGCTACCAACTACTTGTATCATAAGATCCAACTGTGTGGCCCATGTGCCATCTGTACAGATGTTTATGTGATGTAGATTTTCCAACAGTCTCCAGCTCTAGAAAAAATTAAGGTGTTTCTTTCCTTCTCTTTCTTTTTTTTTCTTTCTTTTTTTTCTTGTTTTAATTGCTGTATAATACATGTAACATAAAATTTACTGTTAGCCACTTTAGGTACTTGGTCCTGTAGTACTTTTTATATCAACACAGCTGTGCACATAACCCCCAGAACCGTTTCATCTTGAAAAACTGAAGCTCTCAGTACTCACTCCACTAGTCCCTGTCGTCTGACCAGTCTCCAGTGAGCACCTGCCTTGTGATACCCATACTGTGTCCTTCACACACCTGGAATCAGGCAGCCTATCTTTAGTAACTGAGTTAGCATGTCTTCAAGGAAGCAGCATGAATCATTGCTTCCTTATTATGTGCACGTGTGTGCGAGTGTGTGTGTATGTGTTTGTGTGTATGTCTGTGTGTATTTGTCGCTGTATATGTGTGTGTCTGTCTATATATGTGTGTATACACACACACACACACACATATACACACACAAGTGTGTATGTGGAGGGTATAGGACTACCTTGGACAAGGATGGGTGTTAGTCCTCAAATACTACCTACCCAATTTTTGAGGCAGGGTCTCTTCCTGGTCTGGAATTTGCCTAATAGTCCAGCTGCTTGGCCAGAAATCTCCAGTAAGCAACTCCCCCTCCCCAGTGCTGGGATTGCAAGTACTTCATATGGGGTTTATAAAGTTCAACAAGCTCAGAGATGGTCAATGCATCAGGAGGAGGACTGGCTGCTGTGTAGTTCTTCAGGGACTTAGGAACAGTCCTGCCTGCTCTGGAAACTTTTCAGAGACCTCTCCCCGTGTTTTACCCTTCCATCTCCTTCTCCTTGAATTAAATTTTTCTTGCTTTTATGTTGCTATTTCATCCCAAGGGCCTCTAAGAAAATATTCTTGGTTTCCTTGGCTGGGTCAGCTCTGCCCCTATTATGGGTGATTCTGACAAAACAAAGCTTCCTTCCTATCAGTAAAGTTTCTACCTGTCCCTTTGTCTCTGCCTTAGCTACCTGGCTATATGTAGCATAGAGTAAATGCTCAGAGGATTTGTTTACAAATGGATGGATGATGTCTTGTGGAAATAAAATCCATCCTAATTCCACACCCCTCTTCCTGGCTTCCTCAGCCTCTATCCAAACACTCACCTCTACACTCTTCACCTTGGCCTTCTCTCAGGCCCTCATGCTTGCAGATGGAGCCTGAAGGAAAAGTGGAAGAGGAAAACAAAAGCCCTGCAAAAAAGCATAAAGAAACGCTCACCGGAAACTGCACAGTTTCTGGGGGCTCAGCAGGTATGTGGCATTTGGAGGAATCACCCCTGAGCCTCCAGGATGTATTCAAATGGCCAAGAACACACATTGTCCCAACAGGGACACATCTGCAAGCAGCCAGTGAACACAAGGAACTCCCTGGTAAGGGTTCTCATTTCTCAAGAGAACATCCAAGAATTTCCACCTATGAGCGGGTTCTTGCTTCTCTTTGGTTCTAGGGCAATTCTGTCTGAGAATTTCTAAAACCTGATCTAGGGATGGGAGCTGAAGTCATTCCCAGAAAGTCTTCTGAGGTATGCCTCCTTACTTCGTCTAGCTCAGGATTCCAGCTGCCTCAGCCATGAGCACCTTTAGTTTGTTCTTAGTTTATCATAAAGTTAATATGTCTGTGTCCACCCTACATTTGAGGATTGAACATATGCTTTATTGTATAAAAGAAGATAATATTGTTGATGATTTTAATATTTTTAATATGTAAAAGTTACTAAAGGGAAGATCTATAAACTTTTTATGTGACTTTGAAATTTAAACCCCAACCAGAAACTATTTCATTCAACCCACTGACTGTCCTAAGTAAGAGAGCTACAGTTGAGAATTTGACTACATCTTGTCTTTTTGATTCCTCAGGCTTATCATTAGGTAATGTGTATTATTAGCACCCCTATTTCACAGATGAGGAAACTGAGGGACAAAGAGGTGAGAAAATTTGCCCAGGTTTATGCAGCCTGTAATCATCAAAGCAGTATTAAAAATGCAATAGCAATGTTCAAATTCTTATCATCTTCTACTCCTCTCAACCAGTTACCATCTCTTTGGAACAAATCAGTGTTGAGTGCTTGCATGGCTTAGGAACTTGACTTAGAGTGGTGAGGTAATAAAGAAAGGACAGACACTAAAGACGTGGACACAGAACAACTGGAGTCAGGTGGGCTGTGTGTGCTCCGATGGAGTGATACAAACCATACCCAACCTGGAACTTGAGTTTGTTTATTATGTGCAGCATAGAGGAGTAGTTAGCTAGCCTCATGGGAGGTCTTTGTGAGCAACAGTCTCCGGCTGTAAACAGGAAGAAGAAGCTGCAGTTGCTGGTTTTTGCACACACTGATCAATTGTTAGTAATACTTCTACTTGCACACACTGCCAACATCAGCACTTGACCAGAAGAAGGTTTTGCCATCCCTCTAAGCCTCCTGAAGTCTTTGCCATTCCCATGGGTTTGGGGCATCGGTTCCTTGACATGGCTGTGCCCAAGTCAAACAATATACATTCACTCAGGACTTCATCTGCTCTTTGCACAACCAGTCGAGGCTTCCTCAGTTCCCCACAAATCAGCCTTCCTCCTCCCTGGTATTCTGTGTCTCAATGTCTCCTCTCACTAACCTTGGCCCCTGCACTGGTCACTTGGCTTTGTGTTTGCCTCTTTGCATCTTGGTTGCTCTCCTCTAACTACCTCAAGCACTGTTCATCGGGTAACTTAATGGAAGTTAATGGAAGGCCTTGGGTTACCATAGTTGTTCCTCCAGCATCTCTCTCTCTCTCTCTCTCTCTCTCTCTCTCTCTCTCTCTCATGAGTGTGTGTGTGTGTGTGTGTGTGTGTGTGTGTGTGTGTGTGTTTGTGTGTGTGATCACTTCGAAAGAAGACTAGTTGATTTTGGTCCAGTTTCAGAGGTTTTAGTTCTCTTGGGTCTTGAGGAGAGACGAGAACATCATGGTGACCGAGGCATGTGGGTAAGGTGTCTGCGTATTTAATGGCAGCCAGAAAGCAGGAGAGAAGACCTGCACAATCCCATAAACCTGATTCTTCTAAGTAGTCTGCACCTTCTAACTGCTCACTCCATATGACCTCATCAGTAGATCAAGCCACTGATGGGGTCAGCACTTTTGTGATCTAATCACTTCTCAATAATATTACCACCATCCCATGGGAAGCCAAGCCCTCAACCCACGAGCCTTTGGGATACTCATATCCAAGCCATAACAGGCTCGTTACCAAGGAAACTAAATGAGATAGGAAGTTTGGAACTTTCAGTCCCTTCTCTATAGGCAAGTGAAAAGGGCCAAAGGTTAAGTTGATCATCCATGACCAAATAGTTAATCAACCAGACCTCCCTCACAAAGCTCTTAATGAAAACTAAATAAATAAACTAAAGGGCAAAATGTAGAGTGCTTCCTGATGCACAAATATGAGACGGTATCTGGAATGTAGGGCACCAAGGAAGGCACAGCAGCTCAGCATGCCTTCTTACAGTGGTCCTACACCTCTTCTCTACCTGGCTCTTTATCTGTATCCTTTATTTACTATAAGAGTTAATTTCTCAGGTCTGTTTCCCTGAGTTCAGAGAGACATTCTAGCAAATTAATTGAATCAAAAGAAGATATCACTGGAAATCTCAATTTATAGCTGGTCAGCCATACACACAGGACAACTTAGTATGAATCATGGGGGCAGTCCCAAACGTGTGAGATCACCACGTCTAAGAGGCAGGCTTCACACCCAGGATTAGTTAGGCAGTACAGAACTCTCTCTGTCTCTCTGTCTCTCTATCTCTGTCTCTGTTTCTCTTTCTGTGTGGGCATGTATGTGTGCCTGCATGTGTGTGCCTGCGTGTGTGTGTGTGTGTGTGTGTGTGTGTGTGTGTGTATGTGTGTGTGTGTGTGTGTGTGTACTTTTCCTTTGTTTCTTTTTGGTATTTTCTTTCTCATCTTATCTGTCTTTTGCTTGTTTGTTTTGATTTTCCATTTTTGTGTGTTTTTTTCCTGTTTTTGTTTTGTAAAAGAGAGATACCAATTACATAAAGTTGGGTGGAAAGGGAAGTGGAGAGGATCTGTGAGGAGTTGGGAGAGGAGAAATATGATCAAAATATATCATATGAAAAAAAATTCGTATGTAAAAGAAAAAAAGTTGGATCTATTTCCTGTGCAGAAGTCAGTCCCAGAGGGAGGATTATTGGCTCCTGTCCCTTGAGATCTAGCATTGTCTCTAAAAGGGAGATTCACATAAGATTAAGTGTCCTGTATTGTCTAGATTTTGTGAATATACTGTATATATTAACTGCACAGAGATAAAATCAAGACATTTCTTAGAATGTATTCCTACTGATAAGCACCACATGACCACATTTGGTGACAAGGATCCGGAATGTCATAGTATTTTGAAGCTGAAGTGACTCTAGAATCCATGTGACCCAGCTTCTGCCTTCAAAAACTGGGAAACTGAGTCTTAGAGAGAAACTCCAATCTGTTTAGACCTACAGCTCTTAGAACAAATTGAAGAACAAAAGTCAAAACTCTACAGACCAGAACATATGAGTAACTTCAGGCCCTTGTTAAAATACAAATTCTGATTCAGTAGATGTGAGGTAGGATATGAGGATATGTTTTCAGTAACCTCCCAGGTGATGTCAACACGGCTGGTTTGCACTCAAGTCAAAGGGCAGTGGAAGTTTAGATTTGATGGAGCAAACTGTGAGGTGATCTGACAGCTCACCCCTTAAAGCTGACCATGAAGGTGGAGCTCTCCAGAGGAGCCCTCACTGCAGGAGGCTAAAACAAAACCTATTGATATGTTGCAGGATATTTATCTACACTGTGTGAAGATGTGTCATTGTGATTGGTTTAATAAAGAGCTGAATGGCCAATATCTAGGCAGGAGAGAATAGGTGGACTTCAGAGGAAAGAAAGGAACTCCAAATGAATTTAGGCAAGAGAGAGATACCAGTGAGACATGGAGGGTCATACAGAATAGAAGAAAGGCAAAAGGCTACATGACAGATTGTAGATTAATAGAAACAGGTTAATTTGAGTTATAAGAGCTAGTTTGGGAACAAGCCTAAGCTAAATGTCAAGCTTTCATAATTAATAATAATAATCAGTATTTGGGGCTGGCAGCTGAAAAAAAGTCCAAATGTACCGATGATGTTTAAAAAAAATCCCCTTGACTGTGTTGTAGATGTAACTAACCATCTTATTAAATAAGAAACACAGAAACAATGTAAAAGAGAAAGCCAAGAGATCAGAGCTCAGAGCTAAAATCTCACCCTTCCGCCTGCGGGATGTCCCAGCTTCCCGAAAGAGGGCTACTTCCTGTCTGTACGTCTTTTTTATAGTATTATTGTTCTGCCTTCTCATTGGTTGTAAACCCAAACACGTGACTGCCTCGTCACTGTCTGAATGTACAGCCCCCTAGGTCTTAAAGGCATATGTCTCCAATGCTGGCTGTATCCCTGAACACACAGAGATCTATGGGATTAAAGGCATGTGCCACCACCGCCACACTCTGTCTATGGCTCTAATAGCTCTGACCCCCGGGCAACTTTATTTATTAACAATCAAAATCACATTTCAGTACAATTAGAATACCACCACACTGTGTTTTGCATGATCATCCAAAATATTAAAATGCCACCCTTCTCCTACACATGCTTTGCAGTAAAAGCATGGGCAGTGTTTCCTATTGATCCTGGTTGGTAGATTTGTCCCAGGGGATCATGTGTGAGCAAAGAGGAAAGGAAATACTTTTACCAGGCATTTCTTTTCATTTCTGACCATGTCCACACCTAAGTCTTACAATGGTTTCTGTGAAAAGCCAGGATGATGGTGCCATTGTCTTCAGTGAGTCCTTCATGTTCAGGGGATAGGTCCATGCAGGTTAAACTGAGTAGGTCACAAAACAAAACAAAACAAAACAAAACAAAACAAAGTAGCAAGCAAGCAAACAAAGCAAACCATGAAAGTGAAAAGGAACTTGTTCTGAAGGGGAAGTGGCAGGGGTGGGAGTGAGATAATAGAGAACAAAGGGGTGAAGATGATCAAAATGCATTATGTATATATATGAAGTTGTCAAAGAATAAGTTACAATGAAAATAAAATTTAAAACTGTTTATGAGGCCCTGCCAAATTTCAACCAGAATCTGAACAAAAGGCAATTTGGGAGAAATGCCATTGCACCAGGAAACACAGATGCAGGATGACTCAATCAATCAGTCAAGGGACCACATTGCTTGCAGCTTAAACCTTTGTCCCCAAGTTTGACATCCAACTGTTGGAACCTGCCCTTCCAAGGCACAAGCAGAATCATGTTTGTTCTTCCCCTGCCTTTCCTGAAGCAAGTCTGAACTCCCGGCCGGCACGACTGTTCCCTTCTATGCTGTACACGACAGCAGCTTTCCCAACTCACCTATCTTGAGCCCCATAAACACACTGCCTCTTGGCACCAGAACTCGGAGGAGGAGCATACTCAGGGTGTGAGCCACCTAGCTACAGCCATGCTGGTATTTTGAGTTGACAGTTTTCTGTACTAAGGGACAGAGTAAGTAGCAGTATCTCTCCTTTGTACACACCATTTATCAGTTGCAATACCCCCTCTCCCAAATCACAACTATGAAAAGTATCTCAAGGAATATCCAAAAGTGGAGTGTGTGGATGTATATTATTCTTGGTTGAGATCATTATTAGTTCCCTACAACTGAACTGCAGACATTCAAATTCTTGTTGTTGTTCTTCTAGGCTGTGAGGACTGGGACACTTCACTTGTCTCCAGATGCCAGTTTTCTCAGTTCTCCAAAGATGAGATGACACAATATCATTTGTATTAATACTGTTACTATTTTCCAAGATGGACCATTGGGAGGACTACATGATTAATTTCTATGTCATTCCCAGTGCAATGACCAGACAGAATAAGGGCCTATGAACTATCTTCTGTGACTAGTATCTATCTGTCCATCACTGTCACCAAATGTGATACAGACCCGTCACTCAAACTGCAAAGCATGTGGGGCCAATTTGCCAATTTTACAAATCTCAGCATGGAAGCACCTAAGTTCCTAGTCTTTATTACCTAAGAGCAGGGGAAAGGACCAGCATAGGAAATGTTTTTCCTTTCAAGTTCAAAAGACACAGTGAGAAAGAGTGTAGAAGTGTGAGCTGAATCTCTCAGAAGCCCAATGTGAGAGCTTCTTCTTAGATCTCAGAATTTTACATGTAGCTTCACTAGAAAGGAAGATGGATCATTTCCCCCGGCTCCAGAGCACAGCTGAATTATTTCTCTATTTTGGGCAGTAGACAAGAGTTGAATGATAGCACTCCTTGCATTTCTGGGATGAGTGGATCATGGTTTGGACCAGGAACCAGCAAGAAATACTCAAAAGAATACTCAAACTCCCCCTTCTAACCTCCCACCTTGAGTCGGTCTGTCTCTGTCTCTCACACGCATTCTCTCTTAGAAGAAGCCAAAAGCAGAGACAATCTAAATCAGTGGTTCTTAACCATCATAATGCTGTGACTCTTTAATACATTTAATTCCTTGAGTTGTGACCCTCCAACCATAAATTATTTTCATTGCTACTTCATAACTGTAATTTTGTCACTGATATGAATTTCAATGCAAATATTTATGTTTTCTGATATGTAACAAGTCTTTCTCTGACTTGCCAGCCAGATCCCAAATAATTACATGGAGACTTATTAATTTTGAAAGCTTGGCCTTTAACTTAGACTTGTTTTTAACAAGCTCTTATAACTTAAATTACCCCATATTTTTTATTAATTTACATTCTACCACATGGCTTTTACCCTCTAACCCATTCTGTGTATCTCTCTCATGCCTAGATTAAACTCCTACTTCCTCCCTCCCTGCCCAGAAGTCCTGCCTATTCCTCTTGCCTAGCTGTTGGCCGTTCAGCTCTTTATTAAACCAATCACAGCAATATATATGCACACAATGTACAAACATCCCACAACACCAATGGTCTTACTTTGGTGACCTCTGTGAAGGGGTCGTTTGACTTCCAAAGGGGCCACGGCCTACAGGTTGAGAACTACAAAATAAGTACAAGATACTTATTTTGCTTTGCTAACCCTACCACTAATCTGAGAAACCAGACTTTCACCAGTGTGTTCTGAACTTTGCTTTTCCCAAGTGGAAAAAGCATTCTAAGTCATTTTTAGTTTTTCATGAATTTGTTTTCATTTGGCTTCTAGAATCAATGAGGGACAGGATAGCTAAAGTGCTGGTATTTAGGGCAGTCATACAGCTAGAAGACATTAGTGAGTTCAGCCCTGAGGTTCTTGTCCCTCAATGCAGAAGCAATAATGTAGCTGATGCTTCTATGTACCTCACAAAAGCCTGCTCTCTATAAGGCACTTTCACATGCTGTGACACCCACCCCAGCTTAGAGCAGGGATCTAGGGGCTGAAAGATGAGACTAGAAACACTGCCTGGCAGCATCTCCATCACAAGGCAAGATGGAAGGCCTGGGGGGTCACAAGGGAGCCTGGAAAAATCAACACAATGCCTGAATGTATTTTCTAGATGGGCATAGTAAAAAGAAAAAAAAAAAGGTTTAAGGAAGATAATGACCTGAAAAATCTATCAGCACAATAAAAAAGAGATTGCCAAGCTTCCATTGCAGGTTGGAGGTTAGGCAAATTCTTATACATAACAAACAAGTAATTTAAATGCCTCATGGACAGCCTCTGAGGCATCATTTGAAGTACAACCTCAAATTTATTTCGCAGCAGTTGCCATGCCAACGGGAGGACTGTATTCCAAAGGGTAAATGGACACCTCAGGCACCTAAGCCTAGCAACCCTTTTGCTTTCTCACTGCTCCTGGCTGTGCCTTGTCTCTTCTCACACCCTGGATACTCTCCAACCTTATCTCTAGGGTGAAGCATCCTGTGCATTGAATCCTTCCTGTTTTGAACATGCTCTTGAATATCCTTTGTGGAATCTTGAGCCAGATTGCATCACCTCATTCCAGCATGGTGGGGAGTTTCAGGTAACCCTCGAGTGTTGCCCACTGCCTGAAGACAGAAGGTGGTGTGAAAAACTGAGATGTGAATACAAAAAAAAGTATCTCCAGCACTACATCTAATGCACAACAGAGCTTTCGGGTCATTGTTAACACACTGTACAACACATCTGCCTGTCAACAGAGGGTGGTCAGTGTGCGTTAGTAAACCTGCAAAAGCCCATTTCCAAAAGCGTATCTGGATACATGCATTGTAAGTCTTTCACAAGTTTTATGCATAGAAAAGATATGTAGCTTGTAGCATAGAAATAATAATGAAATATACAAAAATCTTTACATGGTTTCCTTGGCGTTTGTGGAACTCTTGTGTTTGTATCCATTCAACCTTGATGAAACAGAGTTTTAGTAAACAGGTTGCTTTAAAGAGTAAATCTGCATTGTTAACAGTGGGGAGTCAGACCCCAGCCTTAGCCTTTATCACTTTCCTGGTGTAAATGCTTCCTTCTGTCATGGCCCAGTCCAGGCTGGGAAATGAATGTCACTGGTTATGCAATTAAGATTTGGCAGTGGCATAATAACTTATCGCATACTGCACTTAAATATAATTATACCACACCCATTTCCTAAAAGATGCTATCATATAGTGGATAGAAATAGACTAGACTCAAATACACTCAAAGAGGAAAGCACAGAGAAGACAATGTGTGACAAATCATATGGCCGTGTTTCAGACTAGTTGATTTCTAAGCCTTGTTTCCAAGCAAAGCTGTGTTTATCGTTCCTCAGAGTTTCAGTGTGTGCACAGGTAGGAGCTGGTTATAGCACCCTGGCACACCAGGGCTTGGGAGAGAAGCAGCTGTCTGAGTACAGTTCCATGGCTCTGTGCCAAGGGACTTTTCCTTAAGTGTATTCTCTTTTCACGGGTCTCCTCACCTGCCTGTGTTCCCATGAACACACTCATCCATGTTCCCCCATTTTTTTCTTTTTCTTTCCTTCCTTTTTACTTCTCCAGTTACAATTCTAGCCTGCACCTTTGCCACCCACTCCTTGGACCACCTGAAGGACCTTTAAATTATTATTATTAATTTTTTCTTCTGATTCTTCTTGCATCTCTCTTTGCTTCCCACACTCATTCTCTGCACATGTTCTTCTTGTCAGCTTTTTAATTGAAAACCTTCACTGGTCCTTTAGTAACTTCAGGATTCAATTCCAAATCCTTGGAAATTCTGAATAGGGATGGTGACGATGGTTTGCAGAGCAATACGGATGCACTCGATTCCATGGAACTGCAGGCTTGAAAATGGTGAACATGCTAACTTTAGGCTAGGCACATTTTACTGGAATTTAAAAAAATCATCCAAAAGGTAACTGAGGTCCCATATAATCTGCCCTGTCTTTGAACTTAATCAATTTACCTTTCATTTCTCATATTACTACTGACAAGTTATTCTCACGGCTGTAGACTGAATGTTCTAACCCTGAGCTCTCAGGTTGGAATATAATCCCCAAGGGATGCTATCAGGAGGCAGGGTGATAAGATCTTGCAACTGAACTCTCATGAATGGTATTCAGGCCCTTATGAAAAGCTTCAGAGAGCTTCACTGGCTTTTCTGTGAGAACACCGCCAGAGGACACAGCCTGTGTATGAACCAGGAAACACACCCGCTCTAGATGCTGACTTGAACTCTCCACACTTTACAACTCATAATAAATCTCTGTTGTTTTTAAGCTACACTCTCTATGGCAGTTTGTCACAGCAATAGGTATGACAAGCTCAGACATATACTGATAATTGCAACATGCTGGACATGATGCTGAGCTGTCTACATTAACTGTCTACACATAACTCGATAAAGTAAACAATATTTCCATCACCAATTTGCTAATGAGAAAACTGAGTGATAAATATCCAAGAAAAATCACATATTCCAGGATATTGATGAAACAGGGTCTTCAGACTGATAGCCTCTGAGTCCTCACCCCAGGGTCTCAGTTGAACTGCTGCTTAGCTTAGTTCCTGTCTCCTCAGGCCTTACATACCTTTCTCCACCCAGCCATGTCACTTCCTGAGATTAAAGGCATGTGTGCTTTCCAAGCAAAGGCATGAGATCTCAGGTGCTGGGATTAAAGGTGTGTGCCACCACTGCCTGGCTCTGTTCCCAGTGTGGCCTTGACCTTACAGAGATTCAGAGGAATCTCTGTCTGGGATCTCTGTCTCCTGAGTGATTGGATTAAGAGCTTGTGCCACCACCGGCTGGCCTCTATGTCTAATCAAGTGGCTGGCTTTGTCCTCTGATTCCCAGATAAATTTATTAGGGTGCACACTATATCATTGCAGGACAGCATCTGATACTTTATGTTTTTTCATTTATTTTTGTCCTTTTCACTTCACACTAATGTAGGCTCTGATTCCTACAAAACCTTACTTTATCAGAAGAAGCCATGGTCTTTAGCTTGCCATTCTGTGTTTAAAAAATCTATGACTTTAGTATATTCTATCATTAATTATTATTTTACTTTACAAGTCATGCTGCTATTACATTTTGGAATACATTGCAATATTTTGGTATGTGTTGTAATATAGAATGATTAAATCCAACTAACATATGTTTCACATTAATTAAGAATATCATTTATCATAATTACCAAATTTCTTGGAATCTTCTTACATTCTGTGCCTGGGACATGTATCTCCTTTCCTCCACCTCAGTCCTGGCCATAATACTCTGTCAGCCAGGAAGAAAGGCCAAGATCAGTCAGTCCCTCTTCACACATCTCCTCTGTGACTACCAGCCACCATATGTAATAATGTTAGCCTTCATGCTGGCTTTGTCACAGGAAAATGTGGCTATTTGGGTACATGAGAAAATCCTTTCAAAATTTTAGTGTGTGTGTGTGTGTGTGTGTGTGTGTGTGTGTGTGTGTGTGTGTGTGTCATTTATGTGTAGAGGTCACAGAACAGCTAGTGAAAATTTGTTCTCTCCTTCACCACATGTATCCTAGGTGTTGAGCTCAGACCTTCTGGCTTGGAGTCAAATGCCTTCACCTGTTCAGCCTTATCACCAGCCCCCTGGGAACATTTCAAAGAGGGGGAAGGATTTTGTTATTGTTACTGCAACCAGATGTTTCTAGAAGCTAAATTATATTTTCATAGGTTAAAGGTTATTGAGATATCTGGTTATCATTATGACAACGGGAAAAGGGTTCGGCCTTCCTAACCAGTTTTCATAAGAATTTAACAGTCTTATGTATCACTTGGATACTCAGAAAATATTAAGCCAACAGTGGTACGATCTTGACTTATTCCTAAAAATATAATCATTGGCTCCCAGCACTGATTAAATTGGGGAAACAGTGACCATCATTCAGTGTTTCAATTTCAGAATAATATGGAGATGTTGTTAGCACGGACTGCCTTCTGGTTTATTTGTGGTAAAGACATCTTGAGAGAAATTGAGTTCTGTATTTTGAGATAATCAAACATTGAGAAGACCACACACACACACAAACACATACACACAAACACACACACATATACACAGACACTTGGAATTCAAAACAACTCATTAAATAAAATAGGGACCACAATTTTTTTATTACTTTACCAAAAGGTCAAGAGCTCTGGCAGTAGCATTAAGTTAGTTCTAGGCTTGGAGATTTGAATAAGTTATTTTCCTGAGTTATGTCCAGGAAGTCCACAAGGTATACAGATGTGAGCTGTGCTCCCTAAAGAGGGAAGCTTGGGAAACGCAGGATGTGGGGTTGACCAAAAAGAGGCTCTTCCTGCTAAAACCACAAATAGTAGAAGGCTAGCACTTGAAAATGACAGAGCAAACAAATGCCTATTCATCAGAGCTCGTGAGCAGAGCTGATCTCCAGGAGAAGACATAGAAGCCGAGATAATCTATGAGAACCGTAGACTGTGGGGACCTTTTAGCACTGAAAGGCTGGGAGCCGGAACTGAGCCCGCGACAAAAGCACCACAGTCTTTTTTTTCTTTTTCTCTTGTATGAGAGGAAGGCTAAAAAAAAAAAATTCACCTGCTGACTCAGATAGTGATCCCATAAAATTCACATCTATTTGATAGTACAGCTAAAGAGACACCTTGCAGAATCATATCAAAACCCACCGCTGTGATCAGGTCCAAATTAACATGTGGCGTGGGAACTTCAACATAGCAAATCAACATGAAAACAAGCAAAGGAAATTATAAGAGAATGGAATATCCTCTATGGATACTTTTGCAATATAAGACATAAAAGATTTACAAAATCCTGTCTCCATCCTAGTCCCAAGCCCAATGACAAGGCTATTCCTTTTAGTGAAATGATCTATACCAGCCAACAAAGTACGACAATGGAAAAACCAGTGATGTAACAGAGAAAATAGTTAGCATCTCAAGAACTATAGATATTCTTACTGAAACTAGGAAATAAATGTGTTCAAATTGTCAAAGATAAGGAGATCATAAAAGCTCTAGAAAATGATTAGGACATTTTTAAAAGATGATGATATATAAGAGAACTCAGTATAATATTGACAACAGAATATGTAATCATGCCGGGCGGTGGTGGCACACACCTTTAATCCCAGCACTCAGGAGGCAGAGCCCGGCAGATCTCTGTGAGTTCAAGGCCAGCCTGGGCTACCAAGTGAGTTCCAGGAAAGGCGCAAAGCTACACAGAGAAACCCTGTCTCGAAAAACCAAAAAAAAAAAAAAGAATATGTAATCATACTTCTGTCAGTAGGTTGCACAAAACACATTAGATACATTTACAAAAGAAGTTGGGGTCAGCTAGCTGGATTTGAAGAAAGCACCCACAATGCAGTGTACCTCTAGAGCAGTCAGGAGAACAAGGGAAGAGGTTGATGAGCTCCACTCTACATCCCATCAGTGCTCTACAAGGGAAGTCCAGGAAGAGCAGTTTTCAACAGGTAAAGCTAGAGTGAATGCACACATTCAATGTGTGAATACATGGTCAGATCAACTCAAACCTGGATAATTATTTTTGCTTGGTTGACTTTTGGTTTGTTTATTTGTTTTTCGAGACAGGGTTTCTCTGTGCAGTTTTGTTGCCTGTCCTGGATCTCGCTCTGTAGACCAGGCTGGCCTCGAACTTATACAGATCCTCCTGGCTCTGCCTCCTGAGTGCTGGCATGCACCACCACCACCTGGCAGCTGGGTTAGCTTTTTAAAAAGTTATTGTAAGAAATTCTTTTCTGCAGTTGACTGAGTCTCTAAGTAAACCCCAAGTTGGTTTTTTTGTTTGTTTGTTTGTTTTGTTTTGTTTTTCAGACAGGGTTTCTCTGTGTAGTTTTGGTGCCTGTCCTGGAACTCACTCTGTAGACCAGGCTGGCCTCGAACTCACAGAGATCTGCCTGCCTCTGCCTCCCGAGTGCTGGGATTAAAGGCGTGTGCCACCACCGCCCAGCTCCAAGTTTGTTTCTACAGCAGTGACCCTCTTTCTTGAGAACATCATGACCCTGAAGGTTGGGACCCAAAAGGAAGGAGAATCATCTTCAGCCAGTCTGTAGGCACCAAAATCATATTCAGGAAGGCACAACATCAACACCAATTTGTGTTTTAAGTGCTGTTCTGGGCAGTGTGCTATAAAATGCAAACCTCTATACAGCATCAGCAATGTGGCATCACCAGTGGTTTAACAACTAGTAATTATTAGCATGCTTGCTGTTCTGCTAAGTATGCTATAAGCCTGTTCCCATTTAATCTTTATAACAATCTTTTAATACATGTGAATGTATTTAAATATGTATATTAAATATTAATGATTAAATGGAGACAGAAAATGGAAATATTTTGCCCAGGGTCTAAGAGAATATTGGAATAGGAATAGAGATGACTATTCAACATGCAGAATTCTAAAGACAATAGACTAAGACACTGTGTAATGCAAGCATGCAGAACTCATTGGGAACAGGAACACTTCCTGGACACCCATGCACTACCTTTGAACACTGCCACTCTGAATCAAGAAGGGTATCTAGTGAAGGTTGGTCTTGCTGATAGTCAGTCACCTGGACTTGGGGGTCAGAGTGGACTTCTGGGAACCAAGGACAGAACCCTTCAAAGGAGAGAACAAAGGAGTTCCTCATCAGGACAGTTGTATGGCTGGTACAAACATATTAGCAATCTGATTTGAGAGGTTCATAAATATTATTCGGCAATGAAAGGGAAAGACAGCTTGTTTATTTTGAGCACGAAAAGCATCACATTCATTTTTTTAAAAATGTCAGGCATATGTATGTAAGATGTGCCTGTTTCTCTAGCAATATGTTTTTCAAATACAATATGGAATTAAAAATAAATTGCTAATGGAGCTACAAGTGAATGACTCAGAAACAGTCAGGAAAATCGACACACGGAAACTCAGCGAGCTTTAATCCCCTCAGTAGAGTCCAGCAGTTCTACACCAGCCCACGTGGGCTCCTTGGCAGGCGACAGTGGGCACTTGTTTTCAATATTCCCTCTCCACACATACAATAAGGACCATTTTGAAGTTAGTACTTTCGGCAAGCCTCCTATTTTTCACTGCAGAAAAACCCAATTTATTCTTCGTTCAAAGTGAAAGTGGAATCACAGCCATCTCGGAGAGAACTGATGAAAACATTGGGAAAACTTTCAGATGAAAGAGATCAAATTGTTTTCCAAGAATAAATAAATAAATAAATACATTCCATCTTATTTCTTTAACAGAGGCTTGGAGAAAACCGAGTGGGGGCTGGGTGACGAGAGGCCTCTGACATTTTTTCTTAGAGCAGATAAACCTTTCAAAACAGCACGTCAGCATTTTAATCATCGTGCTGGGTTGTCTGAAGCCAAGTATTTAACTTCCAGCTTGATTTTCATTTCTTCTGTCATTCCCTAATGCTGGTTCCTGTGCTGACAGAAACATGTTTCTGGCCGTTGAAAAAGCCCTCAGGCATTCAAGGCCACCTTCCTGTTGCCCTTTGTGGGGGTAACATAATCAATGTTTTTAAAGTTCTTTCTTTTTGTGTGAGTTGCCCACATGCTTGGGTGAGGATTGTATTTTAAACTCCACTGAAAGTAATTGAATTAGTTTGCCCTTACATTTCTGGTCAATACCCCTGTCTGTGGATTCCAGCTTCCCACTGGAGACTCTGCTTTCCTAATGTGGCTTTGAGATGTGTACTCAGATGGAAGGGCAATAAATTACCAGTTTTGAGGGAAATGGAAGTAGACAAAAATTTAAATGCCATTCTTAAGGTTTCTCTTCAACTTAAATTTCTAAAGAAATGTCAAGGGCTCTGTACCCACTCCCAGTTATCATATTTCAATATTTCTCAGTTCACCATGACCTCTGCTTCCTTTCCAAGAAAGGTTTTAGTATACAGTGCTTGGAATTTTTATTTTTCATTACCAGCATATGATTACAGCCCAGAACTGCAGGCTGATGAGGGTGGAGGTAGAGGGCTCCTCTGGTGCCCAGTGTATTGTCCTTTCATGAAGTCACTGGAGCTGGCAGAAGCTGGGATAAAGCAGAGCTCAGCTCTACATGATTGAGGCAACCAGCCCATGACCTAAAAGCCACCAGGATGTGATCAGTTCACATGCCAAACCATGGCACGTGTGATGCAATTCTCAAGCAGACATTATAATCAACCTCTAGACGGTTCTCCAACGGGTAGAGACTGGACCCCAGCGCTCCTCTGCTGAGCTCTCTGCAATTCTGTCCAGGAAGATTCAGGGAGCTCATTCTTCTCCATGATTCAGCTCTCCTATACTCTGTCTTCACCTTAAAAGGTATCTACAGATTTATAGTGGGAAAGTTCTTGGATGAAGGGGAAAAAGTTACAGGGACAGTACTTCTGCTTTGCCGTCGGCAAGCTATGCCTGCCTTGGCCAAAACAGGTGCCTTCTTCTCAGCTTTGTTTTTGTTTGTTTGTTTTTTGTTGTTTTGTTTTCTTTTAACCAGGAACAAGTAGTTTGGGCTTGATCAGAAGATGTCCATCACGACTCAAGAGCACCTATAGAAGCCACAGTAATTTTAACACCTTGAGCCCATGATACTTACTGTTTAAATATTTCCTGAGCGACACCGTAACTAGTTTTCCAAAGTAGATGGAAGCAACTGCAGAATGAAATACATCTTTTCTAAAGATCGCTGTAAAATTGGTAGAATTTTTTTATTATTTTCTCAACAGATACACAAAATAAAACGGTATTTTTCATCACTTCAAGTCTCAACATCTTCATCTCCTAAAATCATAAACAAAACCACCAAGTCTATGACATGGGATGTTTGTGAAAAGCAGTTGAGACGTGTAAGAAAGGCATGTGCTCAGGCCCTGAACAGCCCTGAGGTCAGGTTCCGTAAGGCAAACATAGGTGCGGGACATGCCAGGATAAAGACAGAGAAAAGTGTGATCAGCCTGGGCACTTACTCTACCTTCTCTCTGGGAGAAGGAGGCTGACGAGGAGGGTATGGCTTCTTCAAACACTCTTTTTTTTTTTTTTTTTTTTTTTGTTTTTCGAGACAGAGTTTCTCTGTGTAGCTTTGCGCCTTTCCTGGAACTCACTTGGTAGCCCAGGCTGGCCTCGAACTCACAGAGATCCACCTGGCTCTGCCTCCCGGGTGCTGGGATTAAAGGCGTGCGCCACCACCACCCGGCTTCAAACACTCTTAAACCTAAGTGTTGAGGCAGTTTGGAGACATAGTTCAAAAGTAGGTGCAATGACTTACAAACATCCCAGGATTTTCTTAACTCCACAAGGACTATAGTTTTATTTCTGCCATCCTGTGGACACATTGCTTTCAGCTGGCTTCCATATTATTGGCTTCATAAAGTTAAATTGTAATCTAATTTTAGTGAGTGTTTTGCATCTTTCTCCGTCTACATCTCTTTTAAAAAGAAGCACATATGAGGATTTGCACTCTATTGTTAGTGAGGGTTCCATGTTTTAAATTGATTTTACATTTCTTGTTTTTGTGCATGCATGTGAATGGTGTACGTGTACGTGTACGTGTACGTGTGTGTGTGTGTGTGTGTGTGTGTGTGTGTGTGTGTGTGTGTGTGTATTTGCCTTGGTGCATATGTGGAGGCCAGAGGACAACTTGCAGAAATGCCTTCTCTCCTTCCATCATGTGGGTCCTGGGAATCCAATTCAGGGCATCCAACATAGAAGCAAGTGCTTACACTTGCTGAGCCCCAAAGTTTCCACATTTTAAAAGGTTGTAAACCACAGGGACAAACAGACTTTTTCTTCTAGTTCTACAGTATGACTGTAAAGTTAGGTATAGACTTTATACATAGGATAATCCCTAAGAGATAAGAGAACAGAAGTGTCCTGGTCCTGAGGAGGCTGTGCCTCTTCAAGATCTGTTATCACTAATCTTCATGTTTAGAGGACACATAGAGTGAGCAACAGTGAACTTACAAGGCCAGGACAGTCAGAGTAGAAATTGTCAGAGCCATCTTGTCCATGAAGCCAAGGCCCACCAGGTTTCAGCATCACCTATGGTTGCCAATCCCCTTATATTGCTTCTAGGATCCATTACTCCCTCCTGTCCAAGCCCAGGCCCTAGGCCATCATCATTCATCTTTCCAAGCCACTCTGCATTTTACAGTCAAACAAAACAAAACATGTTTATGTAACATGTGCTTAATGTCAAATTCATTGTAATCCTCCAAGCACCGTGATATGTTCAGTAGTCCCCACAACATGAATAGGAGTTCTGTCAGACCTCATCCATGTGTCATGACCCCTCTCTCTTCTTAGCTTGCTATGTTTTACTACACTGGACACACCAAGATCTCTCCTACCTGTGGAGATATTTTGTAGGACTACCCTCTGCCTGTAGCAACCTCCCCATCCACTGCTCCATGCCACCTCCTCAGATATCTCTTCTCACCTCTCTAGAGAAGTCAGCTTCCCTCTCACTCCTCTGTGTGATTCCTTCAGACAGTGATTACCACCATAACCACTGATTATTTCCTTCACACTGATTTGCTTCCGCACATTAGGAGCAGGGGCTCTTATCACTGTCTTATCTCCATAACCCAGTAACAGTCTAATATCTAGAATGCTCACAAGAAACATCTGGCAGCTCAATAGATGATTGTGATACATTATTAATAGTATACTTTTTATTCCTATGGATAAATAAATTTGATGTTGGTTTTCAAATGGCTATCCTACCTTTCCCCTTGAAGAGGCTCTAAGTGTCACATTGCCCAGACAGTGGCCAAAGGTGTTTTCACTATCACAGAAGGGCCTGTGGAGTGGTGGCACTGTGGACACAACTCCTCCAGGAAAAACTGACATAATGGCCTGGCTTGATTGCCTCCTCCTTCTAACACACACTGGTTCTTCCTTGAGTTTGTATGTGGTTATTCTCCAGCATGAAGCAATTTTCTGTGAAGTCCTCAGTGAGCTTGGCTTACCTGGTGTGAAAATGTGATTGACATAGGGAGTGAGCTTCCCACTGAGAAATTTGAAAAACAGGAGGCGCTCCATTCAACAGAGTTCTTTTCACTCCAGCAACAAAAGCCTTGTGGGAAATGCTAATCTTTTATTACTAGACTATTGTTTAATATTTATCCAGCACCAAAAACTATGCTGAGGGTACACACTGGAGCTCATGTTGGGCTGCCTTTGGGGACTTTCCATTTAATTAGACAGATGGGGAAAAGTCTCCATGTGTGGTTCCGAATCACATTTATGAATAATAAGCTGAATGTCAGTTTCTGGAAGGATGTCCTACTGACAGAAAGAGGCAGCGTATGGTGTGTCCTATTGTGCTACTCAATGAGCCCCTGGCACCTCTGGGGCAACCAGACTCACATGTTGCTTGTCTACTACCATCTCTGGTGTGAAATTGCTTTAGGGGGTAGGATTTCTACGCTTGCTGAGAGACCCTCTTGCCCTGGGACCTTTCTCCTCTCCTTTGGGGGATGTAAACACTCCTTATACTTTGACAACATGTCTGATTCAATTTTATTTTGCTCCCTTCTCTTACAGTGGGGTATATCAATCACAGTCCATATACTAACCATGTCTGGATATCAACTGGTCAACCTTGGAGGAACTATGGGTTATGCTTTGTCAAGAGTGAGAGGTGCTGATAAAACCATAAGAAACAGAGACCACAATTCAGACTGGTATGCTCTGCGCATCAATTTGTCATCTTTAGAGCCTTTAAACTTCTTTTTATACCTTTTCCCCAAAAATCTTGTTCAGTGCATCTACCATAGGGCATGGGCTTTTCCATTTTAAGAGCTTACTGTAATCAAATGCATATACTGTATAGTCCATGCAACCTGCGCACACACGTACATATTCACACACACTTGAGCCTTACTGACATGTGGGGAGTTGTATATCCATCCCCACAATCTGACTTTGGAACAGTTTCTATCACCACACAAAAACACGTAGGTGAGATCTTGGAACTGACCTGCTGTCTCCATGGATTTGTCTCTTTGGCATGTTCTACATAGAGGGAATCCCATCACACATGTCATGACCTTGGTGTGTGGCTTCCTTCATTGAGTGATTTTATCCACCCTGCAGTATAGATCAATACTCTGGTGTTTTTTGTTACACAGCCTCACACCACTGCCTGGACCAGTTCACATTCCTTTCATACAAAAATGCCAATTGCATCAAGGTTCTCACTAAGAACCTTTCTGTATTTTATTTATTTGTAGGAATCTCAGCTAATTTGTGTCTGTGGTAGAGGAGCGTGTGTGTGTGCAGATGTGCATGTGGAGGTCAACACCTTTTTTGTTTGTTTAATTTAGAGGCTGGGTCTCTCATTTGGTCTGGAAGTTACCAATTAGGCTAGACTGTCTGGCCAGCATGACTGTGGGATCTACCTGTCCC
Organism: Peromyscus leucopus; assembly: GCF_004664715.2. Taxonomy (NCBI): domain Eukaryota; kingdom Metazoa; phylum Chordata; class Mammalia; order Rodentia; family Cricetidae; genus Peromyscus; species Peromyscus leucopus. Next base: position 87,040,274 of record NC_051070.1, on the reverse strand, counting down.
TGCCACCCCAGCACTGGAGTTACAAACCTGGCATCTCTTCTGCTGAGCCTAGACCACAAGTTCTCATGTTTGTGCTGCACTTTACTGACTGAACAGTATCTCTGACCCAGAATCTTTTTGGAGAATATTTTCTTCAAGTTTCTGCATCTTACAGGACAAGCTCTCCTCTTACACTGTCTACCATTGGGCATCCTTTGCCATCACTTAGCATCAAACACAGCTATTTTTGTCTAGTGTTTGCTGATACATGGCAAGTTTTTCTTGGGAGGGATTATCAGGCTGACCCCAGACTGGAATGATCACTGTCAATCTTAATAATGTTGGTCTCAATAAATGACCTCTTTAACCACAAACAGCAGTGAGACTGGCATCAGTGAAGTGTTTGGGTGGCATTGACAGAATAAAGGATGGCCGTTTGTCTGCAGGGACATGAAATATGGATGATGATCTGGGTTATTTGTCATTACTAGGCTGCACATTGCCCCAGGGCTCCTGTTTTGGGTCAGCAGGCTTGTCAGGCATTCAGCCAGATTGGGCACGTCACCTGGGTCAGTCATTCAACCTCTCAAAACACACCTGACTGTCAGGAAAATGGGCATGGCCTGAGGAGCATAAGAGTCACCCAGGGCAGTGCTTCACCCTCTTAACCCCCAGACTTCTGTATATGCTGATCCTTAGAGCAAGCAGCCCACAGACACTGAGCTTCCCACCACAGCTGTGGTGGCACCTTGAGGACTCACTAAGGAGGATGAAGAGAGCCACCACTCAGGCCTGGATGCCCAGTTCTGCCCCACTGTCCTCATCACCACCCCCAGTCTTCAGTCGTTGCTGGCCTGGGTCTCTCTGGTCACTCTATGCTCCACCAATCAGCGCAGTAGTGTGGCCTCACTAGAGAAGGGAGCTACACCAGTAGCCCAGGCTCCCACACACTGACAGCTGTTCAACAGAACTACAAAACTCTGCATGCTCACTGGGATCCCCAAACTGTCCTATCAAGCATGAATACAAAGCTTCCTGAGGAGTCTCTCAGCTGCATATCCCCTATCATGCCCAGGTCCTACTTTCCCCTGCAATGCCTCCAGGGCTTTGAGCCCTTCCCAGTCAGGGGTCTGCCAGAGGTTCTAACCCATTGCAAGGAAAGAACTGCATCACCTTTGCCTTCCCTGGATGCTCTGCAAAGCCACTCACATCTTTTGTGTCTGTTCCCAGTACAAATAGGAAGCAGGAGGTCCACTGACTTATCTATGGTAATGAACTTCACAGAGCCTTGCAGGCCTGAAAGCTGCTGTTCTTATAGCAGCTGGTATCTACTCTCTGGCTTGCTGCTTACCTTTTCCACGGTAAAGGACCGCAGGTGATTGCTAATAATTGTCACATTTAAGTGTCTCAACCAGCTCACTGGGTCCTATAGACACACTTAATGTCATATGATGTCACCCCCACTCAAGGATATCCTGAACACTGGGCATATCTCCAAAATGTAAATGCTCTGCCCCTCCTCCTGCTTTCATTGCTACCAAAAAAAGTGTGACCCTGTAGGACAGTTTCTGTCACTGCTGACTTCTGTAGCCTTGGAGTTCTGTCCCCTGCAGGTGTCTGGGGACTGTCTGAATGGTGTCAGGCTTCTGATGCTCACCATCATGATTATGGATGTGACCTCATGCCACCTTGAATTAGCCAGAACAGGCACCAAGCAGCCAGCCCTGTGGGAATGTCACGAGCCAGCTTCTTTCCCTGTTTCTGCCTGTGGCCTTTGCAGCCTTCTATGGATTGTGAAAAGCTGCACATTGGGGCTAGCCCCTTTACTGACTGCCTTCACACTCTCAGGCCCCTTCTACCATGGCTACTTTAAGGCTGCTGGTGAGTGTCTCTGAGGCTGTCTTTTGACAAGTTCTGTGCCCAACTTGCTTGACCTGACACTGAAGCCACCTTCTGACACTAAAGGCAAGCTCAGCTCTAGTCACTTGCCCAGCTGCTAGGCCACCCTCTACTGCAGCAGCTCCTTACTTTTAACAGCTTGTTTAATGTCCCTGGAATAAGATGTTGACCTCCAGAGGAAGTACAGTGATTAAAACAGCATAGGGAGCTAAAAATAAACACCAACTGCAGAAAGGACCAGACATGCTGTACAACCAGACTACCTGGCTGCCCTCCAGCCCTGACTGCGTTAGAGACACAGTTCTTTTCTACTTGGAGACAGGGAAGCATTTGCATACAGACCGCAGCAATGAGTGGGGGCTAGAAACCATTTTTAAACTGTCCATCAGCTGGACAATAGCAGGCAGAAATTGTTCTTTCTAGAAAGATCCAGACTCTGTAAGTGGACTCCTTAAACACTCCATGACAAGGAAAAATAATCTTATTCTCAAAATACATAGTAGTATGTAACTTTTAAAAAGTTAAATCTTTGGGGATGTCTCATTGTGATTTAATTAATTCAGTTTTTTTCTGTGAGAAAGCTTTGAAACCAGCCCACACCTGTGTCTGAGTGCATGAATGGAGTTACTAAAGAAAGGGTAAGAATAGTGGATGGCAATGTCCAACATCCCTCACTGCGTGCTGCTCAATCCTGATCCTGGCTTCTGCCGTTGGGACATACACTGTATGCTTAGTCATCTCTTAACAGCTACGTGTCGGGTGTCTGCTTCTCATAAGAATCTCACAAGGTTGTTTTCAAAAGAAAGAAAGTAAGATTTGGAGGAGAAAGGGTTTGGGGGCCAATATCAGAACAGTTGTACCATCCTATGCCTGGTCAGTTCTGAAGACGGCTGTGCTCAGAGCTGGATGGCTGTAATAAACAAGGAATAGAACACTGCTGTAGACCAAAGCTTATTCTTCATAAGAATATACCTGCTGCTACCTCCTTCCAGTTTTCTCAGCCAAGCATTGGCGGGGGAGGGAAGATAGTAGATCCTGAGCACCCTTTCCAAGAAGGCCGCCTGAGTTAAGTCAAGGTTAATGTAATATGAGGTGAGGCCAGCCTGCATCCACATTCACCTGGTCACACTCTATAGTGTTTTTCAGGTACGTCATGGCATACAGGATTCTGGGAAGGAGAACTGATGCTGCAGTTCCTATGCCCAAGATGGGCTGATAAAGGGATTTGATGTTATAAAAAGTAAGTTACCTACTGGCATGCAGAGTTTCCAGTCTAACCACCAACTGGAAAGACAAGGGCTGGCTCTAACCTGAAAGGAAAATGGACTGACTCTCCCGCCTGCACCCAATTTCACACTTTCCTTGCAGTTTCCACCATGAAAATGGACTAATTCTGCTGCACTTTCGGTTGTGATTAAGCGTTTCTCTCTGTGGTGCTGTCAGGATTGTTGAGCACCTATTAGGGCAGTTAATTAGAACAGCACAACGGCTTTAACCTTCACAATTATCTGTGTTTCCAGAGGCTGACCCCTTTCCCAGTTATCGCTTACAGGTTAGCAGTGCTCAGGGCAAGCACAGGATGGACAGACCAGCGAATCAAACCAGAGAGCACTGAAGAGGTCAGAGCAGAGCGTCTGCACGGCACAGAAAGGCGTGCCTGATGCAAAGCCTCTGACTTTAGTGACTGACCATACAGCTACTGACCAGTTCTCCCCAGTGCTGCCTCAGGCCTGAGGAGAAGTGTTCCAGAATCTCAGAGCTGGACCAGATGCCTCACCAAAGCTCTGCAAGGAAGACCGGTAGTTAAGCACCCCTTCTCCACTGCATCTACCACTTTCTCCATGGTGGGTGTCTGACTTATATAACAGCAGTGACAGCATCACCTGTTAGGTTCTGTGCGGGGTCCTAGAAGAGAGCATGCATCTCAGTCTCCCAAGTCTGCTTGGCATGAGCATAGCCTCTTTATACAAGAGTGAGTACTGAGGCTCAACAAGGTTTAAAAACTGTCTCCTACTAGTTGTGACTTGATGTTCAACACTGGAGACCTGGCACCACACTATGTTCTTCCATCCAATGCTCTGTGGAATGCTATGGGCAGTTTACTTTGCAGATAAATGGACCTTGGCCCATTTTAACTACCTTCTCCAGAAAACACACTAAAGCTGTCCCTGCTGGTAATAATGAGTCTTCAAAGTCCTTCCTGGTCTTCCTTGTAAGAAGAGGGTCATAAAATAGCACCACTCACCCTGTGGCAGTTACCAGCAAAGAGTGGACGCTCCCTCTGAAGAGGTGGGTTAGGAACCCTGGGCTAATTCGCAAACAGGGTGGTTTCTTCATTTTCTGTATAATGAGCTATGATTTTATACAGAGTTGTGGACAGGAAGGGGCAGGGTAAGGGTGGACCACTCAAGGACTCAGTAGAGACTGAGTCCATAAGAAAGATTTTTCTAGTCATGTTAGTGAATAGCAATTGGGATGACACCGTCACCATGTATCAAGTATCTTGAAATGCAATTTCTGCCTACTTTTATATACAATGTATACATATATACATATATGTGAGTGATATGTATATATATGTGTGTATATATATATATATATATATATATTCTCATTTAATATTCTCTTAACTATTATGAGCTGTGTTGCACAAATCCTAAATGGTCTTATAATAAAAATATTGGGGTAAATGTTAAAAGTTCAGAGGAAACAAACCACAGCCACTTCTTACCTCGCCAACTCCATGAATTCTCTGACTGAATGCTTTTGAGTCCTCAGCGGAAAGGGCTCTAGTTCCTGTCTCCTCACACCTTATATGCCTTTCTCAACTCAGCCATTTCACTTCCTCTCTCAATCTTCCTAGTGCTGGGATTAATGACATGTGTGCTTCCCAAATACTGGGGTTAAAGGTGTGTGCCTGACTCTAATTCTCTCTTAGACTGAATCAATCTCATGTAGCCCAGTGTGGCCTTGAACTCACAGAGATCCACATGGATCTCTGCCTCCCGAGTACTAGGATTAAAGGTGTGTGCTACCACTGCCTGACCTGTATGTTTAATCTAGTGGCTAGCTCTGTCCTCTGATCTTCTGGCAAATTTTATTAGAGTATAACAAAATATCACCACAGAGCTAGGCACTAATATTATTAACACTGTATAGAAATTAAGCAAACAAAACTATAGTAGTACTGAGCAGAATGTTAATTGCCCTAAACTGTCCAAATGGTAGCAGTGGAAGAGTCAGTAGGTGTGTTAGCAAGTGATTTACCATTTGCTCATAGGGATGGGGAACAAAAGGTACAGCGGTTCTGTTCATAAAGATCCTATTTTCCAGAGCATAAATACCCCACTATGGCCAAAGTGCAAACTCCCAATCTGTCATGGAGAATCACTCACAAGAAGAGAGGGGTTGAAAAGCATAACACTGTAAACATATCATGTAAAACATATATCACTGACCCGTCAGTAACCCACTAACAAATGTGTGTGTGTGTGTGTGTGTGTGTGTGTGTGTGTGTGTGTGTGTTGCATGTGTTTGTACTTGTACATACAAGGGTGAGAGGAAGAGGTGTCTGGTGTCTTTTTCTCTTTCTCTTGGCCTTGTTGCCTTCAGACATGGTCTTTCGCTGTAGAGAAGTTGTCATTTTGGGTCAAGTTCTTGCCCTTCAGCACATACCATTATGTGCTGAGCGACAGGTAAGTTAGTTAACCCTGAATGCACACCCTCTGTTGCTTCCTTGACCTTCTCCTCTTCATCTCCTAATATCAGAAAGTATCCCACTGATAACAAACTTTATCAGCTGTCAGTCTTGACTCAATTAGAATATAGGCTCCAGGCTTCCTTATGCTCCAGGCTGAGTTCATAAACATTGGCACTAGTGATCTGGGTTTGAGTCCTGGCTCCTTTATTTATTACCTGTGCAATCTGAGACAGCTGCTCAACAACTCTGGGTCTTGCTTCACTACAAACTGGGGTAAAGCTACCTCCAGATTACTGTGTGCTTCCACAACGATTGCATGCATATGGCTAATTCAGAGCTGACTATAGTTTTTCTTGCCATGTAATATTCCTAACAAGTTTTTTTTTTTTTTTTTTTTTTTTAAATTTTACTAAGTAAGACTTGGTGGAAGCAAGGGGTTGTAAGCCCCAGCAATGTCCCAGGATCTCTTAACTTGGAGAACACTGAGAGTGGAATTTCTACTGTTTTATCCTCTATCTCTAGACATGCCCCTTGGCCAAACAAGGGACTTTCATGTCTAAATTTTAACATTTGTTTGGATGGGTACCTTTAGAGTGCATTTAAAAAAAATCTCTATAGAACCTACCCTTCCTCATTACAAGAAACTGAAAATTCTGAAGCTCTTGTCTGAAATAATACATCACAAGATTAAGCATGTTTCTGATTAGATGTGAGTATCTTCAGGTAGTGGTCAAAATGAAGAATTTGCATTTAAATACAAAGATTAATGACTAATACACAAAGCCCATATTTAATCATCATTTCTTTAACACACATAATTTGTATTTTTATTCAGATCATCTACCTTAATTCAGCAATAAAAATGATAGGTGTAGTATTTTATAAAAACAACTTTCATGCCACCAATCATGTGTTTCAGTTATAAATATTTCTGAAGCTGCTGCTTTCACACTGTTTCTTGGGAATGATCTAAATGTTGGTACAGTAATTCGGGTGTAACTATATATCAGAAGGTGTGAATCTCGCCTCATAGAAATAGCTCAAGCTGAAAGGAAAAAAATAATCACTTGGAAGTGACTTACTGCACAGGCCTGCTCATTTGCTCATTTGCTCTTTCCTCTC